>NC_056728.1:86865236-87172736 GCF_019279795.1 Protopterus annectens
CTGTTGTGGTGATGTGGTTATTGAAGGTGAGACCACTGTCCACCTGTGTCCCTAAGTGTCTTATCACACTTTCAGTGTTTAGTGTACTGCCACCTATGTGGTAATTCACAGGTACATGTTTTTTCCCAAATGGGAAAACTATACATTTCTTGGCAATGAGCTTGAGCCCATGGCTCTGGCACTAAGCATCTGTTTCTGTAAGGCCCTTTTGTAGAGTATCCACATCATTTGGAGATTCAGTAATGGCTCCCAGTTTACAGTCATCTGCGAACTTTGTTAACCAGAGTCCCTTAGTACTGGCCTGTACTCCAGAGAAGTACATGCCAAACAAGACTGGTCCCAGGACTGAACCCTGAGGTACTCCACTTGTTACTTGTCTGGAGCTGGATTTGGAGTCAGCTGCTTTTACAGTGTGGGTTCTGACAGTAAGCCAGTTGGCAACCCATCGAGTGATGTAGGGATTAATGCCCAGCTTAGTAAGTTATCTATAAATTCAGAGTGAGGGATGGTGTCAAAAGCCTTGGTGATGTCCAGATAGGCTTGTGTGGACCACCTTACCCTTGTCCATGGCTCTGGAGACTGATTCAAAGAAGTCAATCAGGTTCAGGAGACAAGATCGGCCCTTCACATACCCAAACTGGGTGGGTACCAGTGTTTGAAGGTTGCCAATGTCTTTGTTTAGAAGTTCCATGATAATACATTCCATGGCTTTGCAGATCAGACTCATCAGACTAATGGGGTGGTAGTTCCCGGGATCCAAGGTGGATCCCCCTTGTGGAGTGGAATAACTGTAGCTGTGTGCCACTCAGTGGGCACAAAGCCTGAGGTGAGGCTATGAGGTATGAGGTATGGAAAGAGCATGGCATGCTATTTTGTTAATAGATGCCTATTGGACAGGTAGTTTTTGAACTAAATATTGCCAGGCTTAGAGAGACCTAGTGATGACATTTGAGGTAGAAGTTTGCTCTGATAAACTATATGGAAGGCTTTAGACAAGCCTAGATATAAGGAAAGGACTAGTTTGCTGTTATATTTAGCTTTATTGGCAGTATCTGTGTAAGTTAGAAGAGCAGTGCTAGTACTAAGGGAAGGATATAAGCCATGACGTGTAGGGGATAAGAGTTAATCCAGATGGAGTTAGTCTAGCAATTGTTTTAGAGTACATTTTCAAGTATTTTGGTGAGGTGAGATAAGATTGCTATAAATTTAAAGTTATTAATGTCTGTTGAATTTCCTCTTTTGTGTGGAGGGATGATGTATGACTTTTTCCAGAGAGAAGGAACACAGGACTCTTGGACTGACCTAGCTAAAAGAATTGAGACAGGATAGGCAATGCTATTGGCTGCTATTTTTATGTACTTGCTTGGAAGGTCATCAGCTGAAGAAGAGCATGGTTTGAGTTTGTTTAAAAGTAGTTTTGTATATAAGACGTGGGCAAAGGTTTGAAGATGAAAGTGGATATGGTGATATGTGACTGTTGGCCAGGGGTGGGATTAGATGCTGAGGAATCCTTTGTTAGAGATGCTATACTATCTATAAAATAAGAGTTGAACTTTATTGCAGTTTCGAGTGGTGAGTTATTGGGAGAGGAATTTGAGTTGAATTTTTGGCCAGGATAAAATATTTCTTTAAAGGATGTCCAAATTTTTTAGGGCTGTGTTTTGTATTATTCTGAAAGTTATTCTATTAGAACTAGTGAATTATAAGCATTTGTATCAGGTAATTATACACCTCCTTTTTCTATTGGAAGGATCAGATTATTCCACTTGATTTTTGCCTTCTTCCACTACCACATAAAATCCTTCAACTCTTTATTAATTACTAATCATAGCTTCTCCTCTCATAGTTAAAAATATGCCTGACCCATGTATAAAACTAAAGGGACTAAAAACATTTTAAGTTTTTGTATATTATTCTTCATGTCCATAGTCAAGAGCTTCCAGATTCTCATTTTTTCTATTTTATTTTATTTATTCTCTTCCACATATTCTTAGCAGCCCTAAGAACATCATTTTAACCCATACTCCTAAATACTTCATTTTATCATGTCCCCATAAATATGGTTATTGCTAAACCAAGTCATGTGTGGGTACATAATTTACAGCTATAGCCTTTGATTTATCTTCATTTATTTTATATCCTGAAAAAATAACAGAACGGTTTCAGAATGTTCCACAGCACTGAGATGTCCTTTGTTACTTTATCAGGTACAACATAATGTCATCTGCAAATAAAGCCAAATTGCCAATGTTAAGCTCTTGCCGTAATAGTTAAAGTGTTTACCTTACAGACACAATGTTCAGGGTTTGATTCTTGCATGAGGTAATTGGCTAGGCTTAAAATGGCTTTCAAGGACAGATAGCTTAGCATTAATCTATGAGCTTATAAAGCAAATAGCAAAGGGGAAAGAGGATACCCCTGACGTGTTTCTCTTTTCAGACACAACTTATCAGAGAGGGACCTTCCCACTTTGATTTTCCTTTGATGCCTCATATATCCTCCTAATTATTCTTATTATTGTATCAGGAAATGCAAATGCTTCCACTGCCCTACTGAATAAATCCCAGCATGCTCTGTTGAATGCTTTTTCTGCACCTAGACCCAGGAATGACAGCAGTAATTTATTACATTCTACTGGCCTAGTGTTGGAATAAGTTGGATTCTTTGTCTATGTATAGATGTAGGGAAATCATCAACGCCCCCAATTCCCGGACTGCCAACATTAAATCTGTTTGAAGAGTAGTTAGCTTATAGCTGTGACAGTTGAAGAGGAGCTGCCTTGGTTCCTTCAAAAATGAAACAAAGTTATGCTCTCCACCTCTTCCCACTACATTGCTCATGGTGTGCATGCAGTCTGCAACTGAGTAAGAGGATACATTCTACAACAGAACTTTGCCCTGCCCAGAATAGGTTTCAATTTCTAGAACCCAATGGCAGCTATGATAATCTCTGACATACTTGGAACTCTATATAGGATAAAGTGGGTTATCAGAAAATGGATGGATGAAGGGGTCAGGTGATAGCTGGATGGATGTAATGTACTACTCAGAACATGAGAAAAACATCACTAAGTCCTTACTTCTCCCAATGCTAATAGCTTATGCCTTCAACATGTATGCCCAGAAGTGATGAGGTATTCCAAAATAGTTTTATATTTATTTACAAGGTTCCTACCACTGCATATAGCTTGATACCAAGATACCTTGACGGGGACAATATCTAGGCATATGACCATGAAACCTTAAGTGTCTTGAGATTGTGTGGAGCTTAATTGCAATGAATAATTTAGCTTTCTTAATGTTAACTTTAAAGCCTGAAAGCACCATAATGTTTAAACAAATTTAGAATTAAATGTAGCTTGACTACGGAGTTCTGAAAAAGCTGCACAGAGACTAAAATATTTATTTATTCATTTATTTATTTATTGATATTTGATTACCAGGAAAGTCAAACTGGTTAGAATCCCATTTTCAACTGAGGCCTGAGAAGAAAAGTTCCAAATTATTAGAAAACATTTTAACGCAATAATTTTACAATCTTCAAAAATAAATCAAAACATCTGCAATTTAAATAATTATAACAAATTAGTAATAATATGTAAATGTTGGTTAAGAATCGATAAAAGTTATATGACAATCAGTTAATACTTGCAGAAATTTAAGCCGAAAGACTCAACAACATGTAAAGAAATTAAAGGTAAGTTAGTTTAATAGAAACAGAAATTTCAGTAAGAAGTGAGGGAAAAACAGGCTTATGGTATATTTAGAGAGGAAGTCGGGAAAGAGATTTTGATAGAATTAAGGAAGTAAGTGAAGAAGGAAGAGTAAGGAGTTATAAAGAATAAAAGGGTACTTGTTCACATTTAGGGGTATAGTTTATCCTGGTTTTGAGCAAGAACAGAGTCAGAATTTAGCTAGGATGTCTTTCAAAGTGGTTTGAAATATGGGAGGGAGGGTATTGATCTGATGGCTACAGGTAAGCAGTTCCAGGCCTTAGCAATCTTTTACAATTTCAGAAAATGCATAGCATATTTGATAGGTTTGTAGAAAGACAGGAGTTTTTAATCACTGGATCACAATGCATGACTGGAAACATAGTTGTGTAGAATGTTTTTTTGTACTGCTTGACAGGCAGCTGCATGCTGGATAATTTTATAGGTGATAAGAAGCTGTGTATATGTTAGATGATAAGGCAGTTCTAACCAAATTAAACTTTTTAGTGCTATATAGTGGTGCTTTCTGAAAGGGGTATTTTCTGCAAATTTAGCAACTTTGTTATAGCATTGTTCAAGTTTGAATTTTTGTGAAACCTGGAGATTAGTAAGGATGGGAGTACCATAAACAAAAGTGTGGAGCAGAGATGTTGTGGAAGGTGTAGTTTTAGTTGCATCGGTGAGAATTTTTTTGGCTCTGTAAAGCATCCCATGTTTTTGATGATTTTTTCTTATCCAGTTTTGTATATGCAGATGAAATGTAAGCTTATCATCCACTATCACTCCTAATAGTTTGCTATGAGAAATTACTTCAGTGGGTGTATTATTAAGGGAGAGGACTTTAAGTTTTGTTTTTTTAATGAGAGATGGTTTTGGGTAAAAAAGTAGTAGTTGTTTGGTCTTTTTGGGTTGAGCATGAGATGGGAGTTATGAAGCCACATTTCAGTGGCTGTTCAAGCTTCTTGAATATGTTTTTGGAGGTATACCATGTTGTCACATGTTCAATTGAGAATGGAATCATCTTCGTCTTGTATTAGGATGGCATATTGTTTGGATGTATAGAGGGTGCTGGTCAAAATGTTAAAGAGGGTACCAAAGATAGAGCCTTGTGGTATACTGGTGGTGATTAGGATGTATGGAGAGAGCATGGCATGCCATTTTTTTGACGGATACGTTTTGAACTAAATAAGGCCATAAGGCCAGGCTAAAAGAGACCTAGTGATGACATTTGAGAAAGACGTTTGCTCTGACAAACTGTATGAAAGGCTTTAGACAAGCATAGTTATAATGAAGAGACTAGCTTGCTATTATCTCTAGCTTTATTGGTAGTATATGTATAAGTTAGAATGGCAGTGTTAGTTCTATGGGAAGGTTATAAGTCAGGATGTGAAGGGGATAAGAGTCCTTCCTGAAGGAGTTAGTCTAGCAATTGTTTTAGATTACATTTTTCAAGTATTTTAGTGAGGTGAGATAAGATTGCTATAAATCTAAAATTATTAATGTCTGTTGAATTTCCTCTTTTGTGTGGAGGGATGATGTATGACTTTTCCCAGAGGGAAGGAACACAGGATTCTTGGACTGACCTAGTTAAAAGGATTGAGACCGGATAGGCAATGCTATTAGTAGCTATTTTTATGTACTTGCTTGGAAGGTCATCAGCTGAAGAAGAGCATGGTTTGACTTTGTTTAAGACTAGTTTCATATATAAGACGTGGGCAAAGGTTTGAAGGTGAAAGTGGATGTGGTGATATGCGACTGTTGGGCAGGGGTGGGATTTGATGCTGAGGAATCCTTTCTTAGAGATGCTATATTATTGATAAAATAAGAGTGGAAATGCATTGCAGTTTTGAGTGGTGAGTTATTGGGAGAGGGATTTTGGTTGAATATTTGGCCAGGATATAATATTTTTTTAATGGATGTCCAAATTTTTTAGGGCTGTGTCTTGTATTATTCTGAAAGTTTTTATTTTATAGCTTGTGATATATAACCATTCATATCAGGTAATCCTACAACTCCTTTATCTATTGGAAGGTTCAGTTTATTCCACTTGATTTTTGCCTTCTTCCACTACCACATAAAATTCTTCAACTCTTTATTAATTACTAATCATAGCTTCTCCTGTGATGGTTAAAAATATGTCTGGCCTGTGTATAAAACTAAAGGGACTAAAAACATTTTAAGTTTTTGTATATTATTCTTCATGTCCATAGTCAAGAGCTTCCAGATTCTCAGTTATTCTATTATATTTTGTTTATTCTCTTCCACATATTCTTAGCTGCCCTAACAACATCATTTTAACCCATACTCCTAAATACTTCACTTTATCGTATCCCCATAAATATGGGTATTGCTAAATCAAGTCAAGTGCGGGTACATAATTTACAGCTATAGCCTTTGATTTATCTTCATTTATTTTATATCCTGAAAAAAATAACAGAACTGTTTCAGAATGTTCCACAGCACTGAGATGTCCTTTGTTACTTTATCAGGTACAACATAATGTCATCTGCAAATAAAGCCAAACTGCCAATGTTAAGCTCTTGCCGTAATAGTTAAAGTGTTTACCTTACAGACACAATGTTCAGGGTTTGATTCTTGCATGGGGTAATTGGCTAGGCTTAAAATGGCTTGCAAGGACAGATAGCTTAGCATTAATCTATGAGCCTATAAAGCAAATAGCAAAGAGGAAAGAGGATACCCCTGACGTGTTTCTCTTTTCAGACACAACTTATCAGAGAGGGACCTTCCCACTTTGATTTTCCTTTGATGTCTCATATATCCTCCTTATTATTCTTATTATTGTATCAGGAAATGCAAATGCTTCCACTGCCCTACTGAGTAAATCCCAGCATGCTCTGTTGAATACTTTTTCTGTACCTAGACCCAGGAATGACAGCAGTAATTTATTACATTCTACTGGCCTAGTGTTGGAATAAGTTGGATTCTTTGTCTATGTATAGATGTAGGGAAATCATCAACACCCCACAATTCCCAGACTGCCAACATTAAATCTGTTTGAAGAGTAGTTAGCTTATAGCTTTGACAGTTGAAGAGGAGCTGTCTTGGTTCCTTCAAAAATGAAACAAAGTTATTCTGTCCACCTCTTCTCACTACATTGCTCATGGTGTGCATGCAGTCTGCAAGTGATTAAGAGGATACATTCTATAACAGAACATTGCCCTGCCCAGAATAGCTTTCAATTTCTAGAACACAATGGCAGGTATGATAAGCTCTAACACACTTGGAACTCTATATAGGATAAAGTAGGTTATCAGAAAATGGATGGATGAAGGGGTCAGTTGATAGCTGGATGGATGTAATGTACTACTCAGAACATGAGAAAAACATCACTAAGTCCTTCCTTCTCCCAGTGCTAATAGTTTTTGCCTTCAAAATTTATGTCCAGAAATGATGAGGTATTCCAAGAGTTTTACATTTATTTACAAGGTTCTTACCACTGCATATAGCTTGATACCTAGATACTTTGATGGGGGACAATATCTAGGCATATGACCATGAAACTTTAACTGCCTTGAGATTGTGTGGAGCTTAAATGCAATGAATATATTAGCTTTCTTAATGTTAACTTTGAAGGTTCAAAGCAGCATAATGTTTAAACAAATTTATAATTAAATGTAGTTTGACTATGGAGTTCTGAAAAAAGCTGCACAGAGACATTTGCAAACATCAATAATTTAACCTGTTGTTTAAGTAAACTTCATCCTGCTAATGATTTGTTCAGGATAACATTAGTAAGTGGTTCATCTGTAAACAGCAGACAACCATGTCTAGAATGTCAGTATACAGAAAATGTAGCAGAGCTAGTAAAATCAATAGAGACATTCACCTTTGGAGAATTACACAGTATCCTGATAGTCATAATTACTGGAAATGAGATTTTGAAAATAGTTATGGAAAATTCCAAGAGACAGAGATAGGGCTGAATGCTAATTTTATACAAGTTAAGCCTACTATAGCAGTTGTAGACAGAAGGTCAATGGCAAGGGTGAAATCATTCCCTCATATTAGCTGAACTTAACTTCATCTTCACAAACAGCACTTGCAGTAACCCCTTGCTAATAACTCAGATATGATTGTAATAAAGTTTTGCTTTGCAGAAAATAAGTGAAGGTTCATAATTTAGTATATTGAAGGAATCTTTGTATGGGTTTGGTGATATACTCTCTATGGATTGCTTCATTAATAGTGCATGTCACTAGTGACTGCCATGGTGATAGATTTACATTGTAGAAATGTAATGGTGGTAGATGGCAGATTCTTAGGACAGAGGAGTATTAGAATCCTTAGATTCCAGAAAAGGAGCAAAAAAGGATGCAGGGAGCATTAACTCTATCTTGAGCACATTTAAATTTTGCAAGAAAGCCAAACATCTGCTTCTTGGGTACCACAGAATTCAAACTAGAGAATACCTTGTATAAGGAATTGTAAATCTCCATAAAGGACAGCCAAATTAACAAGAATTTTTTCAGGGATTTATAATCACACTGAATGCCAGTAACCATACTATTCTGCATCTTTTTTTCACCAGAGGTAAACTAGTGATTTACCTGGCTTATTTCATTGTTTCAGTGTTATTATGGCATGCAAACAATTCCAGGTAAGCTGCTCTGTCAAGCTATTTAATATATATTTTCCATATAGCTATTGTCTAGGCTGTCTTGACCATTTTGCAGTTAACTAATTCCTTTGCTCTTAAAGCATATTACTGTATATGTGTTATGAACCGAGACAACTTAATTTCCCAGACTTTTAACTTGTATTTATTCCTATGAAATATTGATTTTGCTGCAGGGCAGTAGGACTTTATTTCATGTTTATAATTCTCCTACATGACACTGAAAAATGAGTGCTTTGAAATAAAGGGACTGAGTGAGACGTAAGAAAAAATGTTATTTCCAAGAAGTCTAATGCTAGCAGATCCCAAGTTTTAGACCACATGGAAGTAGACACAAAAAAATATAGGAAAACATCATGCTGGTTATTTCTTTGGTTGGATGATTTTAGTATTTGGCATTTATTATAATCTTGCAGAGTAGTGTCAAACATCTTGATGGAGGTCTCTCTTTATTTTGGCTGATATAGCAGAGCTAAATTCTCCTGGCTGTGTTGGATCTTACTACCATCTGATATACCAAACTGATAAGTACACTATTTTGCAACTCGATTTACACTATACTGTATTTATATATTTGCTTTATTATTTATATATTTGCTTTATTGTTTTGTTCCTTTGTTGCCTGCACTGTTTGTTTTTTCCACCCTCCCTCCCAAGTGTTGTTGTAGTCTTTAGTTTGGTGGCTTTGGAATTGCCCACCCCTGCTGTAAATCTGATTTTGGTCACTTCTCACAGTCCAATCTCATTTGATCATTCAAGGTAGTGCAGTGAGCTCATTTGGGTAGGACTACGTCCTTGCCTCTTTGGCTTTTGACACTCCTCCCTGTCCTATTTCATCAGCCCAGTCTACTGAGTAAAGAGATAGCATTTGGGAAAGCCAAACCCCCTTAGTTCCCTAATCTTGAATTATCTTCTGTTTCCTCCATCTCCACACAAAAAAAAAATGTTTTACACGTTATTCAGATGCTTTTATTGTAGTTGTGTTCTTCATACTTTATTACCTTGTTTTGCTGTGTGCTCTTAAGTGTTCAAGTGCTTTTATTCTGCTGCGTTTATCACTGTTGTTAGTAGCCTGACTAAATGTATCTGTTATTCTAAGCATTTTAGCTTTGGTTTCAGCACTTGTGCTTCGGGCCAGTTACTTTACATTTAAGAAGGTCTTGTGGTCTACACTGTTGTGGACAAACCCTTATCAAAACCCTCTCTCCATAAGCCTGCACAAGCATTCAGAATACTATGTCTGTACAATTCCCATCAGCTTCTCCTGCCAGCCTGGTTGACCTGGGCATACTGAGACAGTGTAGCAACTGCCTCATGTTTACTGGCAACTAGCACATAATTCTTCCACCTGTGAGAAGTGCATGTAATTCAGTAACCTGGAGTCCATGGTCTCTCGCGCCACAGTCAGCACTCCTGACGAAGAGTAGATTGCCAGCACAAACACCACACCAATCACATCATGTAGCCAAGAACAACATACACACACACACCTATGAAAAGGTCCTCAATACAAACTTACCTAAATAGCAGAGACCTCCAAAACACACTCACAAACATTCCACACACAACATCACACACAGCAGACAGCATACCAGTGTCTCACAAACACAGCCCATAAGGCATAACAATAAACAATCACAGTTCACAAGACTTAACAATAAACCGAACATACTAGTCATTAGTGACTCAGTTGTAAGACACACTAATGTCCCCATCACCAGGCTCAACAAGGAGAAGGTCACGGTCAGCTGTCTGTCTGGTGCCAGAATCCACCACATCACGCATGCACTCAAGTCTCTCCACAACAGGTACAAGTATGACTCTGTCATTGTCTATGTTGGTGTGAATGACTTGAGACAAACCTCCCTGGACTATATGAAGAGAGACTTGATTGAACTCTCAGAGCATGTGTCCCGGACAGTTATGAACCTAGACCTAAGCAGTATCGTACCTTCACCAGGAATGATACCACAATACCAACAAAAAATAATTGAATTCAACAATTGGCTTAGTTTCTGGTGTCTTTCCAAGGGGATTCAGTATCAGTCTCCCTGGGATAACATAGTCGACAGGCTTTGGTGCTTTGGCAGTGATGGCCTTCACCTGTCACCACTGGTTTTCCAGATCCTGGCCAAGGCTCTCTCCTCCCCCATTGTGCCTTTTTTTAGGCAATGTCCCAAAGGCAAACCTTCCAACATAAAAGATCTGTCAAAAAGCAAATTGAAGGTCATGCTGCTTAATGCTAGGAGCCTTAACCTGAAAATAGACTCACTGGAGCTCTCCTTACAATGGAAGATGCCGATGTCTGTGCGGTCATCGAATCTTGGTTCAGGGCTGCGGAGAGCACCCCTGCCTTACCAGACTATACCTCATTCCACACATTCCAACCCCAAAATGAGGTCGGGAAGACATTTGACATGATGCACTGAAACTAATGCAGGTACAACTGACAGTTGGCAAGACACCCATTCAAGTTATAGCTAGCTATAGATCCCCCCCTCCATGACTCAGGACACCCACTTCTCTTACCTGGATCTACTTGACTCCTCTCTAACACCCCGATCCTTGGTGATTTCAACTGCCCCACCATAGTCTGGGTGAACTATTCTTGTACTAATGCACTGTCTCAATGATTTCTCAACTTCATCAGTTCTAATGCACTGGACCAGCTTGTCTCATCCCCTACAAGGGGAGATAACATTCTGAACTTGGTTCTCACCAACATGTTTGACTACTGAACCACTCCTATAGTATGTTCTTCCCTGGTGATATCAGATCATCAGACTGTCTCATTCGAAGTTTCTGTCCCATTCCCCCTCCACCCCCACCACACACTCCAGCTGTAATCAAGCTAAAAAACTTTTCAAAAGTTGACTACAACCTCCTAAGAAAGGGTATCTGTAGCTTCACATCACAGCCTCCTTCAGAGTATACAAGCACCTGTACAACTGCATGGACTCAGCCATACCCAGTAGAACTAAAACCTGCTCCTCAAGGAAATACAAACCTGTTTGGTGGACATCTTCTATCAACAGGCTTTACAACAAAAGGAAGAAACTGTTGTCCAAGGGTAAAACGGAACAAATTCCAAATTGGAAAAACTCCCTCATTAGCCTCAACAAGCAAATTAGATCACTAGTGAAAACCTCCAAGGACAATTATGAATCAAAACTAGCCTCCAAAATTAAGGGAAACCATAAAGTCTTCTTCAGTTACATCAGGAACCTCTATGGCAAAGCCCAGGTTTGTTCCGAATTAGTACTTAACAGTATCACTTACACTGATCCTGTTGACTTAGCCAACCTGCTAGCAGATATGTTTAGTCCAAACTTCACCCCCTGCCCCCCCAAGGCCCTTTTGACATTCCTGATACTTGACCCACACCTCACATCTCCATAGATCAAACATTACAGGTCCTATCCAAGGCAAAGAACACAGCTTCCATGGGACCTGATAGTATCCCAGGATGTATTCTGCACCCTATTGAACCACAGCTTAAATACAGGCTTCATTACAGCAGAGTGGAGAACTGCCATTGTCATACCCTTGCACAAAGGTGGTGCCACTACTGACCCTGGAAACTATCGCCCCATTAGCTTGACAAGTCTGATCTGTAAAGCCATGAAGCATATTATTACGGATCTCATAAACAAGGACATAGGCAATCTCCAAGTACTTGACCCCACCCAATTCAAATTCATCAAGGGCAGATCTTCTTGTTCAACCTGGTTGACTTCTCTGAGACTGTCACCAAGGCCCTGAATGAAGGAAAGTCAGTGCATACAGCTTACCTTGACTTGGCCAAGACCTTTGACACAATCCTCCACTCGGGCATCATTGAAAAGCTAACACATCATGTGGGTGGCCAAATGGCTCACTGACAGGACCCTCAAAGTCAAAATAGGCACCCACCTCCGATAGCAGGTCTGTCACTAGTGGAGTTCCCTAGGGATCTTACCTGGGACCTTCACTGTTTGGCATCTAGTTCTCAGAGGTCCGGCCAAAGACAAAAGACCTGTGGCTGACCAAGCTTGTGGATGGCTGCAAGTTGGGTGCTGCACTGACTCCCCAAATGATGTTAACATACTGCAAGAGGGTCTCACAGCAACTAACGACTGGTGCCAAAGTCATGGCCTTAAGCTAAATGTAAAAAAATGTATCATCATACCATTCATCAAAACTATGGCCCCTACTGATTACCACATCAACAGAAACCCCCTAAGCACACAACCTGTGGTAATATACTTGGGCACTCAGGTTGATAACCACCTCACATTTGACCATCATGTAGCACCAGTGGTCAGAAAAGCCTTTCACTTGGTTCATCTCATAAGTAAAGGGATTACATCCAGAAAAAAGAAGGATATTATCTCACTATACTCCTCCCTCATTAGAACAAAAATTGAGTATAATGCCCTCTTTGTGATATACCTCTCCAAACATCTGCACCATCTGGAAATATCTCACAAAGAGAATACATGGCCTCCAACACCTGTCCTATGCAGACAGGCTCAAATCACTGTCACTCTATTTGGCATAATACAGATTGATCTGTGTCTCACCTACAAGGCAATCTTGGACTCTGCCCTAATAGAGATACTCCATATCCATAAGTCTAACTCCTCATGCACTACCCACTCAAAAGGCCTGAATCTAATATGCAACATCAACAAAACTTGCTCAAGAGACAGGTTTGTCTCCCAGATGCTGCCCCGTCTCTGGAATAGACTCCCCATACACATCAAACAGAACACCTCAATGATCCTCTTCAAGCACAACCTTAATGAGTGGATGGGTAACCACAGATTTGTCCACCTGTGTCCCTCACTGACAGGGGTGAGAGGTGCTGACTGAGGTTTCTATTTGGGGATAGACTCTTGTCTAAGCTTGTAAGGGACCCATGGCCATTAGCCTAGTAACCTCCTATGATCTTATGATTCCCCTCATCTGACACATCCATGTCCATTGAGGAGGGCAGCTTCAATGAAAAATCTATCCAGTTTATCCATGCTTCCTCTCATATCTCCAAAGTCTTTAGGTGATTCTCCATTGTGATCCAAAGAGTTTTTCACATGTCATTTTCCAGATGAGGATTCGCACCTTCTTAGAGTGTTGGCCAATGTGTCAGCTCCCAATGAACTAATTAGATTTAGATTAAGAATATTTAGGTACAGCAGCAGCAAAAGTGAAAGATCATTTTCCAGTTTGGACTTAGTGGATGACCTTTGCTTTACTGTGGATGACTCTTACAAAAGTTTAAAATTATTAGGAGATGCAGTCTCAAATGTTTTGGAAAAAAATGTAAGGCAGAGCCTATATTTTTAAATTGGTGGTTGGAGTCGATCTATTTTATCTGAAGTGTGATACGATGCTTAATGCTGGCCTTCCATTTTATAATAGTTTTCTAATATGAGCAAATGCTCTCCTTTTAAATGTAATTGCTGATGAGAATTCTTGATAGAAGTGCATTTCATCCCCCCCAGCATAACATTTTCTTTCCATCTTTAAGATTTCTAGGATATTCCACCTATTTGCAAAGTTCTCAGAATTTATTATTATAGGTCTTAGTGGCTGTTTATGTACCAAGACGTGTGTGATAGCATCTTATGAGTTCTTTAAAAAGCAGGAATTACAGGAATATTCTCTGCTTTCATAGCTGGATTTCTAAAAGTTTATTTATTCTTTGCTTTTCTCAGTCAGTTTCTAAAACAGTAATTTAATTCAGTTTCTCTGCCTATAGCCAAGCTCACCAATTATACATTGTTCTGACAATTTCCCAGATCGCTAATCTTGTTCTGAAGGTGGTTTATGCTGGTGTGGGGTTTATTAAATAATGTTAGGGCATTAAGAAACTGGCAGAACGTGCAGCTGAGTAAGATCTTACAATAACAGTAGATGTCCTACTTTTCACAGTTGCAGTATTCATTACATATGGGATCTCCTGCCCAATGTCTAACCAGTGTACCAAAGCTTTTACATCCTCCCAGCATTGTACGTCATGTGCATTCTCCCTGCATAGGCATCAGGTAGAAAGGTGACATACGTATACAGAACTGAAGTGCTCCAGGAGAACTATAGCATCCTCAGGATAAAGGAGGACATGTGAATACAGGAGGGAAGAAGAAAGAGAAGGAAGGCAAGAAAGGAAAGGACCCCTCAGCCAACAGTGTGTCCAACAGAAAACAAAAAGACAGAAATGAGGGCAGAAGGGAGAGACTGAATACTCCAAAAGGGAAAAGTAGGATATCTACTGTCATGGTAAGATCTAACACAACTGCACTATGTCCTTCCTTAACACTGTTGCAGTCCTCATTACATGTGGGAGATTACCAAAGCTACTGTAAAGGATGGGAGGAGGAAGGTACAGAGGAACCTTCCAGAAACTATTGAAAGATAGCTTTGGCAAACCCTGCCCTGCCTCCATAATGATATCCAACTCATAATGTTTAGTAAGCATGTGGACAGAGGACCAAGTAGCAGCTTCTAGAATGGATCTATTATCCAGGCCTTTGAAGAAAAGTCTAGAAGAGGCTACTGCTCTCATAGAATGAGCTCAAACTGAAGCTGAAACCTTTTCCCGATGAAAGGAATAATGAAAAGGAATAGCCATAGAAATCCAGGAGATGGTTTGCTTAGAAACTTACAGACCCAATGTACTTATAGTAAAAGTAACAAAAAGCTTCTCAGAGTTGCAGAAAGCCTTAGCCTTATCTAAATAATATCTATGTAAATCCAAGATTGAAGAACCTTCTTACTAGTAGATTGTTGAGAAGGAAAAAAGAAAAAGTGTTGCATAGTATGATTAAGGGGCAACTCACTGACCACCTTGGGAATAAAATAAAGATAGTACACAGAGACGCCCTGTCCTTATGAAAAAAACAAAAGAGGATGAATCACCATCAGAGCCTGAACTATCTTGGCTGAAGTGAGAGCCACCAACAAAATGGTCTTCCAAGTGCAGTCTTGCAAGGAAGAAGAAGCAGGTCCCAAGAGGGAGGAATGTTATTTTTTTTTTTGTGTGTGTGTGGGGGGGGACTGATACCAATAGCAGGTACAAGGACAGATAAGTAACACTTGCTGACAAGTGAGCACTAACAGAAGAATATGTTAGGCCAGCATGAAGAAATTCGCACAACTAAGAAAGAACCAAAAGGACCCCTACTGAGAAATGAACCCAGTGACACTTGAGACACCAAACAAAAAATATCCTCCATTTAGCCATGAGGATTTTCTAGTAGTGGATTTCCTGGCTTGCTGACGAATCCTAAGCACATCCTCAGAAAACTGGTGTCTAAAAGGAATCAAAACCTATAAATCCAAGTGACAAATAAAGAGCAGACATGTGAGGATGAATGAGAGACCCCTTGTCTTATGTGAGAAGATCAGTCTGGTGAGGTAAGAGAAGGGGGAACCAGTGCTGTCTGAACCAGAAGGGAGTCACCAGCAAGATTCTTGGGGAATACTTCATGATCTTGTGCAGGAGCCTGGGAAGGGGAGGAAGAGGAGGGCAAGAATATAGGAACATTCCCTTCCAAGAGAAGGACATGGCAGCCACCTAACAAGTCAGAGGACTTGGGACTCTAGAACCGAATCTACAAAGTTGTCTGTTAAGAGAGATGGCAAAGAGATCCACATGAGGAATGCCCACTGATATACTCTGTCCAGAAACACCTCTTTATGAAGCACCCGATCAGGTTGTGTCCTGGACCTGCTCAGAGAGTTTGCCAGAAGGTTAAGTTCTGAAGGGATATAGACTGCCTGAAGGGTTATCTGATGTTGGATATCAAAGTCCTAGGCCTGAAGAGCTAGTCTGTAAGGAAGATAAGTCTGTGTGCCCCTCATTCTCCATTTGTTGATGTACCACATGACCCTTGTATTGTCTGTATAGATCTTTAAAGGGCTTGTAGGCCATAGACAATGGAAGGCCTGTAGAGAGCACCCTCATTCTCTTTTATGTTGAATGTAGTCTGACTGTTGATGTAGGAGCCAGATTCCCAGAACCTTCAAATCGTTGAATGAGGCTCCCTACCCTTGATCAAAGTATCTGTGTAAAGCTCATGAGTAGCGGTAGGGATTCTGGAAAGGCAGGCCTGGATTGAGAAATCTGCCAAATCCACTAATGATGCTTAAGTTTGAGATGGGGTAGTACAGGGACCAGAAAATCTAGTGGGTGGCTATCATCATCATCATCATCAACTCCCTTCTTCCCATTTTCTAAATGGGGTCCGGGTTCCTTGTTAACAGTTACCATCTCTCTTACTTTAATGCCACACTCCTGACTTCGTCAACAGTCATGTCTGACTATCACAGATCATCTCTCACACAATCCATCTTCATCTTTGTTGGATGCTTCATTTCCTCTTACCTTCTTCCTGTCTGTCCCAAATCTTCTTCACCAGATTGTCTTCTGCTTTTCTGCACATGTGCCCAAACCACCATAATCTGTTCTCTTTGATTTTGTCTGCAGCTGGAGCTACTTGCCTTCTGCTCTTATGTCCTCATTTCTTCATCTGTCCCACAGTGTATATCCTATCACCCATCTCAGGCACTTCATTTAGATCACCTCTAGCTTTTTCATCTGCTTTGCCTTTACTACTGAGGTATCTGCATCATACAGTAGTACTGGTTGCAGGACTGTTTTGTACACCTTACTATTCAGCTTCTTTGGTATTCTTCTGTCATATGCTACACCTGACACTCTATGCTAGTTGGCTGCAGCCCCTCTTATTCTAGCTTTGACCTCTTCATTCAGACTTCCCTTCTCCTCAACCACCCCTCCCAGATACTTGAAGCTGTTAACCTGTTCCACAATATAACCTTCTATCTCAATTATAAGCTTCTTCTGATTTCTCCAATTCGCTGCCATTACCACTGCCTTAGCTGTACTTCGTTTCAGTCCATGTTTCTTCAGTTTTGCATCCCATTCGCCTATCCTTTGATGAAGTTCTTGCTCAGTTCATCTGGCCCCTCAGACCTGTTTACTAATGTAGTTCATCATCAGTATGAGCAGCAGTGAGCTCAGAGCTGAAAGTGGTACACACCCACTCCCACTGAGAAACCCTCTGTAAAAAAGAACACTATTCATAGTTGAGTCACTGGGTCCTTGCACATAGTCAGCACTAATTCTACCAATGTTTCTGGGACTTTGAACCACTGCAGTAGTGCCCAAATCAGCTTTCTTGGGACCTTGTCATATGCTTTCTCCAAGTCTAGGAATGCCCAGTTGGACTCTTTCCTCATCTTTAGCTTCTTCTCAACTATCTGTCTCACTGCAAATATTGAGTCAGTTGTGCTGCACCCTGATCTGAATCCGAACTGCTCCTCTCCCATCTTACATTCTACTACTCTGTATATTCATTTCTTAAAAACCGTCTCCAAAACTTTCATGCAGTGTGACAGGAGTTTGATAACTTTGTACTGCTACAGTTGTGTATATACCCTTTGTTCTTTTACACTGGCATGAGTATGCTTATTCTCCAGTCATCTGGATACTCATTCTCTCCACAGAGCTATGGAAACCCTCAAGAGCCATTTCTCTCATATACCACTCAGCATCTATATCTGCTGTGACCTCATCTAAGCCTGCTGCCTTCCCTGGCTTCATTTTGCTTAATGCTATTCTTACCTCTTCTTCTCTCATCATAGACTATGTCTGGGGCAGTACAACTTCTGTGGGGGTTTCTTCATTCAGAAGCTATTAGTAGTACTCCTTCCATCTGTCTTTGAAGTCCTGTGGACTGGTGAGCAGGTTGCCATGGGTCTCTATTCACACATTGAAGAAAACCTTCATCAAACAGCCATTCCACAAACAGTAATCTGTGAATGTTGCTTTCATCAAAGAGTGAAATCAACATAAAAAAAAAATCATTGAAAGGAAATAATTGGCCAACAACAAGTCCTCTACTGTATAAGGTAAATTAAAACCTTTTAAAATTTGCCCTTTTCTCCACTGTAGTGCCGTCTCAGAGTTTGTATATATAGTTGGGGGGGGGGCACAGCCCCCCACCTCCATGGATTACTTCCTTGTTGTTGGCCAACAATTACATTTCAATGTTTTTTTACAATGATTTCACTCTTCGATAAAAGTGAAGTTCACAGACTTCTGTTCATGGAATAGCTGTTTGATGAAGTTTTTCTTTGATAAACATAGACCTAGTTGTTGCTGGCATCACTTATAAAAGCTGTTTGACTGTCTTCTTTATCTTTCTGTCTTTGTCTTGCAACCTGATATAGTTTCTTTGTGCCACCTACAGAGTCACTTTCCAGAAGCTGTTAGAGTGCCTTCAGTGCCCTGTTCCTTTTTATTGCAACTCCTTTCTTAGCTTCTTTGTTAACCAAACAGTATTCCTTCCTAGCCTGGTATGTCTTTTGTATCTCTCACATTTTCCTGCACTCCTTCTTTCTTCTGATGACTTCCTGGACTTCTGCATTCCACCACCAGCTTTCCTTAAGTACTTTATTTCCATACCTGGATCAACCACATATCTGTTCTTTAGTCCTTACACATGCTGTTTAGAGGCACTGCCATTCTTCCTCAACTCCACCTTTTTTCTCCTCTTCTTGGAGTGCTAGAGCCCAGTGTAATTCCTTAAACTGTTGTGTTTTCTCTCCAGTCAAATTCCAAGTCTTCATCCTGGTTTCTGTTGACCTTAGAACCTTCTCTGACGATTGCCTTCAGCTAACTGTGGCAACCAGTTGTTTATGCTGTGGGCTGACAGTTTCACTGGGGATAACTTTGCGATCATTGATTCTATGCCACTGCCCTTTCCTTACTAGGAGGAAGTCTGCCTGAGTTGCATGTTTGCCACTCTTGTATGTGATATTGTGACTGTCTCTCTTTCTGAACAATGTGTTGGCTACTTTCAAGCCATTTATCATACAGAGGTCTAGAATGGTCGATACTTCTTGAATTCTGTTGTGGCATCCATGTGGACACAGCCAGTCCTCATATCCATTTCTTCTGTCCTGATATGTGCATTCAAGTCACCCATTATCAGCATCAATTCATGTTGTCCTGCTTTATCTAGTAGGTCCTGCAACTGCTGTATGAATGCACTCTTTTCATCACTATCACAACCCTGCTGTGGGGCAAAGGCTGAGATTATGAATAGCATCCTATCCTTACACTGCAGTCTGACTTCCATGATTCTATCACTAATTTTGATGGTATCCCTCACTGCCTTCAGAAGCCTCTCTCGCACTACAATTCCCACACCATTTCTAGCCTGTCTTCCTCCTGAGAAGTAGACTCTGGATCCCAAGCCAGGTGTCTTTGCTGCACTGTCCTTCCATATTGTCTCTTGGATGCATAGGATGTCCGGCCTCCTGCATACCATTATGTCATCCACTTCCAAACTGCTTCCTGTCAGTGAACCTACACTGAGTGTAGCAATTCTTAGTTCATGTGGGCATGTTGATTGGTTTTACATTCAGCTTTCACTCAACAGAGCTATCCCAGGTAACCCAGACTGGGCAACTGGACACCATCCAGCCTGTAGCTTATTGACCCAGGCTGCTAGGCTTTATGGTAGACACACGCTGCCCAACAGGGGCACATATACCCCACCCACTGTTGGCATGGTTCTCTGGCATAGGTCCTCAACCCACTTATCACCAGCAAATACCCTTGCCCATTTGCCAACATGAGCCAACATGACTAAATCACCTACAGCCATATTTTACACTGAGTGCCTAGCACTGCCACGGTGCACAGTCCTTGCCCTCCTGTCTCAGGGATACTGCACATCACAGTAGATGCCTAAAGAGTTTGGTCTATGCAACTCTTCCCCCTTTAGGGCCCCATGAAGAGTCTGTGCTACTGCCCACAGCAACATTCATTGGTGAGTTTGAGATGGAAACTCTCAGCTTGTTTTTTAGAGGTGAGAACCCCGCAGAGAGACAGGGAAAACATGCAAATTCTAAACTGGCATTGGCCAGAGGTCAGGATTAAACCTTGTACCTTGTGCATGGGAGGTGAAGACCTTAACCATTATGCCAACTGGCAGTGATGGAGCAATATTGCTTTGAGGTGCCCTTACAGCTTCCTCTTATGAAGCTTGCCAAAGAGAATTATGGGGATGGTAGATCCCATGAACCCCCAAGGCTCTGAGAAATTCCCTTGCAAGAATGAGAGAGCAGAGACTAGAAGCAGGTTGCCAGAGACAGAATCTTGGAAGATGGAAGAGAGGCCAACAGTGGAATGGTTTAGATTCTGCAAACTAGAAAAATATTGTCTTGAGAAGGGGTCAGAACTGGCTTCTTGAGATTGATAGTAAACCCCAAGCCACATGGAAGAAGAATGGCAAAGTACAGATCCTGAAGCAGCTGGCATTGGGAGAGATCTAAGAAGCTTGGAGTTCAGTTATTGGAATATCTGGATTCTCTGAACCCTGCCAAAGGCTATCACAGGGCAGAAATTTGGTAAATACCCTTGGGACTGTAGAAAGACCAAAGGGCAAAGCAGAGAACTGAAAATGGGAGGAAGAAACATAGAAATGTAAAGATAGGAAAAAGTGGACAGGCTTCTTGGGGTCCAGAGAATGGGAATCAGGAGTCAAAAAAGCAGCTGCAAATGTTGCCGGCAAGGCAGTCAAAAAATGGGGAAACAGTAGAAGATTTAGGAGATTTCATTTTAATAACTCTTTTGTTTATCAGATCCAACAGAAACCAACTGCCACACAGACTACTGCAAAGCTTTTGAGTCAGATAACTCTTTTTCAGTGCAAAGCAGTGAACAACAATTACCTCAATATTTAAATAGATTTTAAAATAACAAGCCAGCCTATCAAAAAACAGCAAACACACCTAACATCACAAATATTTACCCCTGTAAGTACAAGAAATGAAAGCTCATTAGGGACTTAAATTATTTAAAAAATGGGCATGTTTTTTTCCTGTACCAGAATAAAAAGACAATCGCTTAATATCACTAATAAATTAGGAAAACTGGCTTCTGAGATTCAAAACTCTACTAATTCTCCCATCTCTACTATTGCAATGAATACAGTAGAACAGACAACCACAGTAGTGCATATAGGAGAGGGGATGAGTGCTTTAGATGATTTTCCGGATGACGATGACATCACTTGAGATGTGAGCAATGTTTCAACAGAATATAATGCAGCTGCTTTCTCCTCGACTAGGACAGACTTGAATTTGGAGAGTATTAACCAGTCTGAAATGGATGGAACACTAGTAAGTGAAAATAGGGTCGCCAGTCCTGTGAATAACATTTTTTAGAGAAGAAGATTCAGCTACAGCTTCCAATTCATATGTACTAACCAGTACATTCCAAAAGCAGAGAACAAAGCTGAAGAGGAGGACTGACTCAGGAAGTTACTACACCACCACAGATGGAGTTGAGGACATTTTCAAAGGTAGGACCAACTACTCGCAGTCAAAAGAAACAGTTATAGTTAGCCATAGCATAGTTAATCTGTCTAATGTTATTTTTGAGAATGCTGAACTTAAATTACTAGACAAAAGCTTATCTTTTATTCCTTCAGTAAACCGTTCCTTAAATGACTGTCTAGCAGAATTATGTTTGTTTGTGAGGAATTTAGATTTAAAAATCATGTTTAGAAATGATGCCTCACAACAGAATGTATTACTTAAGAGGACTAGCACTTTTGTGCCTAACAGTTCATCTATAGTAAATGCCTTTTTTAAGATGTGTGAGAATGATTTTTATGATTTATTTTGTAACAGAAAATGTCCTAAATATTATAATTTACAGGAAGAAGAAAGAAAAGCATTGTTTAATTTATGTGCTAGGTATGATATAATTATTAAGCAATCAGATAAAGGGGAAAAGTTGTGATAATGGATAAAGAACACTACAACAATCTGTCACAACTTTTAATGGATAGTCATTGTCAAAGGAAAAAACTTCAAAGATCAATGCACGTAAGGTTCAGGTATGGCACCTTTATTACTTGCAGCAAGGAGACAAAAACATGCAAATACAGGATTTTGCCTAATTACTAACAGGCAGTATGCTTCTCCTATACTGTTCTATAAAATGTTACTTTCTATGGCTGACATAGTTAGACACAGCTTTCTGTATTGTTCTACAGCAAATGCTACTCAGATTTCCTGCTGACATGTTCAGATTTGAAACTCACTATATGCTACATAGAAAATGTTACTTGGATTTCCTGCTGACATGACTGGATTTATGAAAAACATTTGAGAAAAGCAACCTGACTTTGGGGGCTATATTTTCTTTAGCCCACTATAAGCTTCTGTTGTGCAGCTCTAATACATATGTTACATTTCAAGGTACTTTTCTAGCTTAGGTACAAGTTAATGCTGATTGCAGTTCATATTTTCAAACAGCCTTTGTCTTCATTATCAATAGCTTCTGCAGCTGTGTATTTTCTCATAGCATAAGCAGAAAATCAATAACTCTTTGTTTAAATCTCATGACATTAGTAGAAGTGATACATCTATTATTATTTCCCTGACACTAGCAGAAATTGAATGCTTCCCTGTAAATTTTCAAAGCATAAGCAAAGATCATAACTGCACATATTTCATGACATTACAAGATTGGAATGCTTCTGCAGTTCGTACAGATTTATGCAGTGTGAAATAGAATAAATGTGTTAACCCTATTTAAACCTCAAATGCACTAAGCATATTACTAATACATATTTTTCTAACATTTACCCCCTTCTAATACTTTATTCTACTTTCAAAATAAGCGTAAACAGTTTTTCTTCCCCTAACCTCTTCCTACTCAGGATTTGTAGTTAAGAGAGTCATTCAGTTTAAACTTATGAAAGCATTTTCAATTTTTCAACAGTTCTTCAAATTCAGCACCTTGATATAAGGTTTCTGAAACTGACATGACTATAAAGTCTTTAATCAGTCTTTTCATGCAGGGGATGCAGCAGCAAACACATACCCCCAGTAGGATCATTCCTACACAGATGGTAATCAGAGTGTTCATTTGGATACTGTCTCATCCCCCAAACAATCTCTGAAAAAAGTCCGTCAATGGATTTGGTCCTGGTTTGGTCATGGCCAACACTTGCTGAATTACCCCAAGGTGATTGTCTATTTCATGTTTATGGTCAGGAATATAGGAACAGCACTCCTCCTGGATTAAAGCGCAAGTACCTCCTCTCGCTGCTAGGGTGAAGTCGAGAGCCATGCGGTTTTGAAGCACTACAGCTCTCATGGCATTTAGTTCATCAGTCACCAATTCTAGAGCGGAAAAGGTTGCATTGCTCATTACTTCGAGAAGGTTAGACAGGTTTCTTAGCTCCCAGATCGATTTTATTGCTCCATATGCTGGTAATATGCCTGCCCACGATATAACAGAATCACTCAAGTCCATGTGTGTTAGTCCATCGCCCACAACATGATGATTTTTCCAGGGCGCATCGATTTGTCCTACTGGATTGACAGGCTTCTTGATGGCTTCTCGAACATTTCGAATTTTTCCTCTAGGTAAAACTGCTGTGTGTCGTATGGCCGGAACCAGGTAGCCCAAAAAACAACTGCCGGACCAATTCTCAGGTAACCACTTATATGCTTTTCTACCACATACAAAATAACAATCTTCTACTTTAGTAGTAACTTTGCTATGAATATACACTTGTCCTACGTGAAACATTTTTCTGTCAATTATAGACAGTTGTTTATAGAGAACAGAATCATGTCTTACTTCCTCAATTGTTTTGTGCATCAATTTAAAAAATGAATCATAGTTTGTATTACAATAAAAACCTGTGTTATTAGCTTTAGTATAGCATCTATAAGGAACAGTCACATTGCAATTGCTTCAGCCCACCTGAACTGTATCATTTTTGTAAAAACACAGTTCCCTTTTGTTGAATAGACAAGTGCAATGCTATTTTATCTTGTGCTGTAAAAGTTGATGTATCATGAACCAAGTTTTCCCAGGTCTCGTTGACTCCTAGGGGGACTGAAGTTAACAATAACCCCCCGTATGCTGTTGGCAAAGCTGTGCAAATCCAGCAATTCGAAACATTGAAAGTCTCAGCATACACATATTTGATTGCCTGGTGAGTATTGAAGTTTGGGTGCCAGTCTATGTGCAATTCTTCACATTTATTCAGTTCAGTTTGTATGGCTGGGAAAGGGCATGGCCACAACAAAAAGATTATTGTCACTAGTACAGTTAACAGGGTGATTATGCAATACTACTGAGGAAATGGTTGTTCTGCATTCCTGTTTTCTCCGACTCTTCCGAGTAATTTTATTTGGATTTCTCTAGATTCTATCATTTTTGCTTTTAACATGTGGTCTTACTCTCTGCCTTAATAGGACCTTTAGCACCGATGGTTTCTTCACTGGGGTTGAGACGAATCAGTCCTATTGATCTGCCCCCCCTTTGTAGCCAGACTTTGTGCTGAGGGCCCCGATGGAGGGGTAAGATTTTTGTCCAGTTCAAATTTCATAACTAGTTTGCAGTGCGTCAGGTGGATCCACGAGGCTCACTCTGCGATCTTGACTGCAGTGGGTGTTGAAAGAAGCACCTGATATGGACCTTCCCACCTTGGTGATGTCCAATTCCTCTTTTTAATAGTTTTCACCCAGATCCAATCCCATGGGATCACTGCCACTTCCGATGTTTCGGTTTGTTCTTTATCTGAAACAGAATTTGACTGCAACAGATGTTTAGAATTCAACAAATTTCTCATGTATTCAGCTAGTGTACAGTCAGCTTCCTGGTCTGTGGGCATGAGAGGTTTCCACTGGGATATATAATAAGCCCTGCCAAATAGTTTTTCAAAAAGAGTCAATCCTTTTGCAGTTGTAACAGTTCTCATACTCAACAGTGCCAGGGGCAGACAGTACACCCAATTCTTTTCTGTTTCTGCTATTAATTTTCTTAACTTATTCTTTAAAATTCCATTATGCCTCTCAACTAGCCCTGCAGATTGCGGATGGTATGCACAATGATTTTTTAAAGAAATACCAAAATGCTTACTTAACTGTTGTATGGTTTGGTTTACAAAGTGTGTACCATTGTCACTGTAGATCCTTTCCAGAATGTCGAATCTAGGGATGATTTCTTTAACAAGGACTTTCGCTACCGTATCTGCATCTGGATTTTTGGTTGGAAAGGCTTCCACCCATCTGGAAAACATATCTACAATGACAAGACAATACTTCTTATTTTTACATTTCTTCAGTTCTATGAAATCCATACAGATAGTATGAAACAGATATGGTGGTGTAGGGAAACTCCCTTGCTTGGGCTTTAACGCCCCTTGTGCATGGTGTTTGTTACAAATTTGGCACATCAAACAAAATTTTTTAGAATAGTTTGTAAATCCATATGTTGTGAACACTCGGTTCACCAGCTGTACCACCCCCCCTGTTGAGACATGGCATTGCCCATGGCTCAACAAAGCTGCATATCTAAACAAATTAGATGGTAGTATTGGTTTCCCTTCTTTCGAGATGTACAGCCCCTTTTCGAGAATTGCTCCTTGTTTTACCCATCTTTTTTTTCTGCATTGTCTTTTAACATTTCTAAGTCTAAAATCTCAGAGGGTTGTAGTTCCTCATTTAAAATAAATACTTCTGAAGCTGCCTGTTTTGCAGCTGTATCAGCTCTCGCATTACCTTTTGAAATCCTATCTTGTTGCTTGGTATGAGCTGTGCATTTACAAATAGCTACTTTCTGAGGTAACTGAATAGATTCTAAAAGATCTAGAATAAACTGTGCATGATTGATAGGTTTGCCAGTAGATGTTATCATTCCTCGATTTTTCCATTGTTGCGCAAAAAGATGTACAGTAGAAAAAGCGTACTGGCTATCAGTAAAAATGTTCACACATTTACCCTTTGCTAAGGTACATGCCCATGTCAAGGCAATCAATTCTGCTGCCTGTGCAGATAAGTTGTGTGGTAGAGGTTTTGCTTCTATAATCTCAGTATCAGAAACTACAGCATATCCTACTAGGTTCTGTCCTGCAGGACCCATTTTGCATGAACCATCCATGTAGTATGTCACCTCGGCATCATCCAAGGGGACATCTGTGAGATCTTTTCTAGGTAGTGTCTTTTGCTCAATCACCTGCTGGCAGTGGTGTGGTGTGCCATCTGCAGGGGTTGGGAGCAAGGTAGAAGGGTTCAAAGTCATGCATCGTTCAATTGTCATGTGAGGTTGGCTCAACAATATAGTCATACAGAAAAGATGCCTAGCAGGGGAAAGATATGCTACCTTCTCTTGCAGTAAAATAATCATGACTGCATGAAGCACTCTCAAAGTGAGAGGGTGGAATAAAACTACTGAGGCCGAAGCCTGTACTGCCATTGCAGCTGCAACTACTGCTTGTACACAGTGAGGTAAAGACCGTGCCACTGGGTCTAGTTGTGATGAATAATAAGCAATGGGCGTTGCTTGTCCCCATGCTGTTGTGTTAACACTGATGTCATATAACCTTGCTTACAATCTACAGTTTGGAAAAAATGTTTATGGTAGTTTGGTAATCCTAGAACTAATGAGGACGCTATTAACTGTTTCAGTTTGCAGAAAGCAGATTCTGCCTCTGGTGTCCATTGTAACAAATCCTGTGCTGCCATAGGCTTTTTACATATCAGGTCAGTCAGAGGTGCAGATTCCAAAGCATAGTTTGGAATCCAGCTCCGGCAAAAATTAGTTGTACCCAGGAAGGACATAATTTCCTTCTTGGTAGTGGGTTTTGGTGCTTGCAAAATAGCTACTTTTCTGTCCTCATCTAATGTTCTACCATCCTTGGATATTACATATCCTAGTTATTTGACTTGTTTTTTTCCAAAGCTGCAGTTTATTTTAGTTTACCTTATGTCCTTCAGCAGCTAAAAATCGTAATAGCACTATGGTATCTTCTTTGCAATCTTGCTGGGTGGGGGCCGCCAGCAGGATGTCATCAACATAAAGTAGATCTGACTGCCTCTTGGTGGGGTAAATCCCGCCAAGTTGCTTTCCATTTCTTGTGAGAATATTGTTGGACTTTTACAATATCCCTGTGGTAGTCATGTATATGTATACCTTTTCTCCTGAAATGTAAATGCAAACCAATACTTGCTGATATCTACCACAGAAAAATATTTCTGTTGAGGTTTTAAATCATTCAACAGGGTGTGTGGGTCTGGCACCATAGGTGCCCTTGGTATTACTGCGTCATTTACAGCTTGTAAATCTTGGACCATACACCATTCTCTATTTGCTTTCTTAACAGGAAATAAGGGTGTGTTACATGGTGAATCAGGAGATTCCACCAGCACCCCTTCCTTAAGTAAAGCTGCTATAATAGGTTTGATTCCTACCTCTGCATCTTTTCTTAAGGGATACTGTCTTTTCTGTGGTCTAAATGCTGACTTTGGCGTGATAGTAACTGGCCCCGCTGTACGAATAAATCCTACATCTGACTTTTCTGTTGACCAGAGAGTTTCTGGTATATTCTGTAAGGCATTCTCTTCCTCCTTTAATAGGAGTGCTAATCAGCTGTCCTTGCTAGACTGCAAGTGTACGGCTGGGTGGGTCTGAGTTATCCAGTTCAGCTTCTGTATTTGTATTCCCTGTTCTGACAGTTCTAATTCTGTCTGTTTTTCACATCTCATGACTTTTTCTCCTAAGTCTGCCCATTCTATGTTTCTGTACTTAGTTAAGCTAACATGTGGTAATCAATTAGATTTATAGAGTGCAAAGAACACCTAGGGCAATGAACAGCTGGCTACACTATTCCCTTCTGTGTCCCAGTACAGATTACGTAATATCAATCTGTTTGCACGATTTTTAAACAATTCCTGCTCATATTCCTTATCAGGTCCTGGCGTGTTACAATAATACAGGGTACAGTGCAACAAGTGTTGCTTATCGATGTCAAGGGAGGGGAACTTGCTGATGGCTACGTTCATTAATTCTTCGGTCACAGTCTCTGGACCAGTCGTAACCAAGTCCTGGCTGTACCAATAAAACATTTTACCCTTCGATTGCACTGCAAAGGTATCAATTTGTCACTGTGCTTCCATACCCTGCATGGCTGGAACTACTGCTATACCAAATAGCTGCATAAGGTCTCTGCTCAAGAAGTTTACTGGGCATTTTGCAAAAACAACAATTTTGCTTTTCTGAGTCAATCCCGAAACAGGATCAGTTATTGCAATGTTACGGGAGAGGAGCTCCCGGTACAGCTGTCCATTAGCTGCTTTTACTAGTATGTAATCAGGTGACTCTGAGTTTTCTGGCAGTTTGGAGGGATGTATCAGGGTTCATGATGCCCCTGAGTCACACAAGAATTTGACTTCCCTCCCTTCTACCAAGAGTGTAACTTCTGGTTTTGTGTCCGCTGAATAGAGCTCCAGGCTCAATAAAGCTAGGTCTAATATTTCATTTTCTTCACTGTACATAACTTCCTGCACTTCCTCTATCTCTTCTGTCACATCCTCTATTCCTTCTATCACATTCTCATTTGTCCTTTCTTTGTTATTCCCCTTCTAGTGATTCCTGACTATCATATAGTCAGTCCTCACCCTCCTTGTCTTCCTTGGTTGCCTTCTTGTTTTTCTTGCAATCCCTTGCCAAGTGTTCTTTTTTACCACATTTAAAACATTCTCCCCTTTTCTTTTGCCCTTCAATGTCCTCTGATCGCTGATCAGATTGTTTGTTTCCCTGGGCATTTTTCTTGCCCTTTTTCCCGGACTGTACTACATAAACTTCTGCTCCATCTTCTACAGAAAATACTTGAGCTTTCTTTTTCTTTTTGCTATTAAAATGCCTTTCGGCATGCCTAGCATATTCAAGTAATGACTGTAACCTGCTTGTACGATGATCTACCATGTGTTTTGTAATAAAACTGCTTATGGGTGCAATACTGCCTTTTAAAATGCATTCTTTAACTGCTGTTCATATGGGGAATCTTGTGTCTGATCTTCAGGAACCTGCATTCCACAGTGGTTATTGAAACATTCTAATAATCTGGCATAATATCGGTCAACAGTTTCACCTTCTTGTTGGATGCATTGATTAATGCAAGTCCAGTCTGCCCTAGGTTTCCATTTCTCAGAGATGCGATCTGTAAGACCTTATACTCTGTTGTCTAGTTCTGCGCTGATATGTGGGAGGGGTCTATGTGCAGCGTCACGGGGATTCCAGTTGCCACTAATCATGTGCCAATCTGGACCCACAATTTGTCTAACTACTTTTTCTACCTCTTCTCCGTTTAAATTATAACTTAGCCTCATTCCTTGTAAATCTTCTGAGAATTTTCTAAAATTAACTTTTGGATGGGCAATTCCCTCAGTGGCTTTCCGGATATCTTCCGGAGTCCAGGGTCTATACATTAGAATAGTTGGGTCCTGACCATCTTGTCCTGCCTGAGGATTAGGTACTTCTATGAGTGGACATATTTCTTCTTCACTCATAGATCGTGAATTCTTAACCATTTGATATAACTCAATGCCTTCATTTGAGTTACCTGCCCGTGTTCGAGACCTGGTCCCGATGGGATCTCTAATAAAGGGTTTTGCTTTTGTAAAGTCTCTATTTTCAGTGACAGTAGGATATTGTAGAGGTGGACTAACCTGTTCACTTGCTTCATATTCTGGTAAGGGAGGGGGGGCAATGCTATTACTAAATTATTGTCCTCCTTATCTAAGAACATTGCTTTTGAATTGTTGTTCTTTTGTTCCCTATGGTTTACTTCCTCAATCCACCTGTGTGCCTGAAGAATTCCTAATTGGCGTTGCTTTTTTACCTGACCTTTGGAATCGGTTTTGAGCTGTTTGACAAGTTTGATTAGCGAGGTTCTAATTTTCAGTCAAATTCATACTTATTAACCCATTTTGAATAGTATTTAATATTAGCAGCGCGCTGCGACTGCATGTATTTTGCATCTTCGGTTAACGGCGGATTTTGGGGTCTTTTTGTGCAATTATTACCCATTTTGTTCTACCCTTTTGACCATTACGCAACTTCTCTTATTTTTAACATGATAACATGGATTTTGTTATAGTCTCTTCAGAATGACTGCCTACCTATTCTGTTTTCCCTGATCTATGACAAGACAGTACTCTTTTCTGTCCCTGACTTGTAAAATACAGTCTTGACAAAAACAATACAAATCTAGTCCCTGATCTAAAACAGAAAAAAAGTAGATTCACCTTACCTGAGCCTTCGTGATTGATCACCTGGTTCGTGAAAACCCGTCCTTCAGTCACAGATCAGAAAGTGGCTGGCCTCTTTTGCACGACAATTCAGTCGGAGGGCTTTTCAAATAAGAAGAACCGATTTGGTTTCTTCCCCGTACGGTTTCAACCACTCGGCCCGTCTGATCCGAGGTGAAGTGAGGGTTTCCAGTCCAAAGGACCAATCTGTCAAAGGAAAAAACTTCAAAGACCAATACACATAAGGTTCAGGTATGGCACCTTTATTACTTGCAGCAAGGAGACAAAAACATGCAAATACAGGATTTTGCCTAATTACTATCAGGCAGTATGCTTCTCTTATACTGTTCTATAAAATGTTACTTTCTATGGTTGACGTAGTTAGACACAGCTTTCTGTATTGTTCTACAGCAAATGTTACTCAGATTTCCTGCTGACATGTTCAGATTTGAAACTCACTATATGTTACATAGAAGATGTTACTTGCATTTCCTGCTGACATGACTGAATTTATGAAAAACATTTGAGAAAAACAACCTGACCTTGGGGGCTGTATTTTCTTTAGCCCACTATAAGCTTCTATTGTGCAGCTCTAATACATATGTGACATTTCAAGGTACTTTTCTAGCTTAGGTACAAGTTAATGCTGATTGCAGTTCATATTTTCAAACAGCCTTTATCTTAATTATCAATAGCTTCTGCAGCTGTGTATTTTCTCATAGCATAAGCGGAAAATCAATAACTCTGTTTAAATCTCATGACATTAGTAGAAGCGATACATCTATTATTATTTCCCTGACACTAGCAGAAATTGAATGCTTCCCTGTAAATTTCCAAAGCATAAGCAAAGATCATAACTGCACATATGTCATGACATTACAAGATTGGAATGCTTCTGCAGTTCGTACAGATTAATGCAGTGTGAAATAGAATAAATGTGTTAACCCTATTTAAACCTCAAATGCACTAAGCATATTACTAATACATATTTTTCTAACAGTCATACTTTTAAAAAGATTGCTAAAGATGATGTTGATAAGATAATATATAAAGTTAAATAATTTTTATATGACTGTCTTGTGGAAATGACTATTTCCCCTGATTTGTATAATCATCTGTATGTTGCCCATCCAGTATGTCTGATAATTAATGGCCTTCCTAAAATTAATAAAAAATTGCATTCTCCTCTGAAAAGACCAATAGTCTCAGCAGGACAATAGGTGACAAAAGCTATATCTAAATATCTTAAACAACAATTTAAACTTTTATTACAATATAGTAATAGTTATATAAGAGATACCGATGACTTTTTTGCTGCTAGGAAAGAGTTTTTAGGAATTTAATTATGCACTAATTTGCTTCTTGTGACAACGGGCATTAAATCTCTTTTTACGGTTATCCCCAATGATATAGGAGTACAATATGTAAGAGAGTTTCCTATCATGCATAGTGGATATTCAGTGGGGAAAATCTCTTTAATTTGCTTTATGTTAGAGAGAGTTTTAAGGAACAATGTGTTTTCCTTTAATGATGTTTTCTACCATCAGCTACTGGGGGTGGCAATGGGTACCCCAGTAGCGAACAGTTATGCAAATTTGGTACTAACTAAATGGGAGGAAATGTATATTTATGATGTAAGTTACTTATAAAAATGATTACTTGATGTTTTACAAACGTTTTGTTGATAAACTCTTTCTCCGCTGGAGGGGTGATAATAACACCTTACAAATATTTGTTAAAGATCTCTGTTCTACTTCTGACTTCCTTGACTTTTAACTTAATTTTTCTAATAATAAGATTAATTTTGTTGATATCACCTTATTTATTGATAATGGGAAAATGCATATGACCAAGCATAGGAAGAATGTTCAAACAAAAAGGTATCTGCAAGCTAATAGCATGCATCACAGACATGTTTATAGGGGCGTTGTGAAGAGTCAGCTCCTATGTGCAAGTAGGCTTAATACTTTGGATCAAGGCTTTAATGCAAAAATTAGTCATATGGCACAGGAGTTTAATTTTATGGGGTATGATACTGCAATAATTGATGAAAATGTATGATATGTGGTCTCAGAGCTTGAGAGGATAGCTAAACCATATCTATATATTAGTCAAACCCTTGATAATGGAAATAAATCTAATGAGAGAAATTGGTCCCTTGGATATAGAACAAAATATAATAGATGTTCTGGTCAAATTAAGAAAATCATAGAAAAGAATTGGGCCATTTTGCAGTTGGATAATGAGCTAAAGAGACTGATAGTAGAAAGACACCAATTTGTATATAAAAAAGAAAGAAATTTGAAACATTTGTGTTTTAAAGTTACGAGGCCTGAGAAACCAATGTATCAAAATCTAAATAAAAGACAGACAGTTCCATGTTTTAATTGTACTTTTTGTAGGCACATTAACCCCAACATAGATTTTGTGCATCCAATTACTAATGAGAAGTTCGTATATAAAACCTTTGTTACTTGTAATACTGATAATGTGGTTTATCTTGCCAACGGTATGAAATGTACATGTTTCTATATAGGTATGACTAATCAAAAGCTCAAAGAAAGGATAGCACAAATGCCCTATATAAACATATCCATCAGTATGGTAATGAACATGTATTCAAATTTAGAGTCTTACAAAAACTGTATGTTAACTATAAAGGGGGGAATGTCATCATGAAAACTGAAGCTATAGAATATAGATGGATAAATTACTTTAGGGCTGATAAATCCCCTGGTCTGATTAAAATGAATAGTGTTAAACTTATTCTGAAACTTAAAAAATCTTTTGTTTAACACATATTTTCTTCTAGATTTTATATGAGAATATTTTATGTTTTTGTGTATATGCTTTTATTAGTACCGTGCATGTTTTAAATGTGTTTAATGGGTGTGTGTGTGTGTGTGTGTGTGTGTGTGTGTGTGTGTGTGTGTGTGTGTGTGTGTGTAGATATATATATATATATATATATATATATATATATATAGATATATATATATATATATATATATATATATATATATATATATATATATATATATACACACACACACACATATATATATATATATATATATATATATATATATATATAGATATAGATATGTGTGTGTGTGTGTGTGTGTGTGTGTGTGTGTGTGTGTGTGTGTGTGTGTGTGTGTGTCTACTGCTGTTTTCAGTACTTCTTGGTACTTATAGGGTTAAATATTTGTGATGTTAGGTGCGTTTGGAGTTTTTTGATAGGCTGACTTGTTAGCTTAAAATCTATTTAAATTCTGGTATGATTGTGCATTGTTTTACATTGAAAAAGAGTTATCTAACTCAAAAGCATTGCAGTATTCTATGAATAAAGTTTTTATGTGTGACTGTTGGACTGTTGGCTTCTGTTGGATTAAATTTAAAGTCACCTTTTAGTCCATTTAGCTGCTTATTCTGGTTTCTACTTTGTGTTTTTTTTGTCAGAGACAAAGGAGCAATCTCACTTAAAATGCTCCATCATGAGAGCCAAAGTGTCCTGAAAGGATAGCTCCTTAAAAGGAGATTCAGGACACAATGAATCTCTTCCTCTGATCCACAGACTAAGGTCAAAGTGATTTGTGAGGAACAGGCCAAAGATTCATCTGCTGAATCTAGCTAATAATTTGAGAAATCAGATTCCCAGTCCCTAGTTCTTTTGGCTGGAGTAGATGACCAAGGAAAAATAGGAACAAATAATCCTTGCGAGGGCTTCAAGGCCATCAAGGCATTTAACAAACCCTGGGTAAAATCCTGCCAGTCTTTATGGGGATCTGTAGCAATAGGAGGAATATGTTTAGTTTTCTGCTTATTTTTTAATGGGACATCAGCTTTGACCAAACTAGATGGCTCAGAGGCAAGCCTAGACTCTATGAAGGTACCAGGAACCTCTTCCCTAACAACAATCTGGGGAGTCACCCTAAGCCTTCAGGAATGATCAGCTGTGCTTCCCCCCAAAGTCCATGGTGGACATCTGCACAGCCTCAGAGGGTGCGCTAAAAGTTGGTTTCATGTCAGCATCCAAAAGGGTTGCAACACAGGAGACTAGCATCGGCACCTCATGTTCTTTGAGGTCTTCATCCACCTCCAAACTAATAAAATACTTGACTAGTAAACCACAGAAAAACAAGACAACAAACAATCTGACAAAGGACATCCAGACACCACCCTGAATTAGAACTTTTATTTTGTTTAAACAAGAACTTCATCAGAAATAAATTAAAACATTCTCCACTACTTATTCACCATTTAAACATATCACATGACTAAACCTGGCCAATCAAAACATCATTCAAAGCCTGGGTCAAACATTGTCCCCAGGCAACATTGCCAATGCAACTCACGTGTTTACAAAAAATGTATTAAAATCCTCACCATTCAAATTAATAACCGGTTGCTCAGCAACTAAAACAGGGATTTCTTAAAATTCTTCCATATCAAAGTATATTTTGCTAAAGCATTCTTCAAATTAACATTTTTGGTCACATATAAAGGCTCATAATTCCTTTCAGATAAAGTTCTGATTGTTTTACTCAAATAATAGGCCTGGCAGGTGCTACATGTAGCTAAACACACAAGACATTTCAATTTACATATGTATCTACCCCAAATACCATATACCCTGTCACTATTAGCCGTGTGGAAAAAATGTGGCAGTGTTAATATACATACGCTGTCTACATGCTCCAAAAAGAACAGTCCAAACTTTGTGTTTTATAGAAGACATTTCTAATCCTCCTTTCCAGTAATCTTTCTAAAAATACACCTTTCTTAAAAGTAATTTTAGGAATTGTGCCAATCACTTTACTTAAATATACATTACCTAGCACTGTTTTCCAAATACCTAATGTCTAAAATATACCTCTACTGGTCATGCAATAGATCCAAAATTCTGCCTGCCCAGAGGTCGCAACAGAATTGGTAAAAATTTACTTTCTCTACAATTCAAAACTTCCTGACAAGCCAAATCTACTAAAGAGAAATGGTAGGTTTGTTGCATTAGATCATCAATAAACATAATATTACAACAATGTGATCTTTAAAAAAAGAATTTTCAAATAATAAAACATTTTCCCAAAGACCCAAAACCAAATTGAAATATGTAGGGGTCAACAGACCACCCATTACAACTCCTTTCACCTGTTTATAAGTGTTATCAAAAGGAAAAAAGCTATTGTCTAAAACTAAATCCAAAACTGTACAAATATTGTTGATGTCATTTTTTCACATCCTATTATAAATTAATGAAAGATCGAATATATTCCTCTCCTGGTCATTAGTCATGTTATTATACAAAGTGACTACATTAACTGTAGAAAACAAAATCAAAATCCAGACGTTCAGTACATTTTTAGACAATCTTTCTAAAAACTCTCATGAGTTCTTAATACAAGTGGAAGCCTTAGTCAGACACTTCTCGTGCTGATTATCCAAATATTTAGCCAGAGGGTCTGTCTTTCTCTCCCTGGCTGCAATAATAGGATGAAACAGCAGCTTAGATAAACTTTTGTATGTTTTAGGAATGCCAGAAAAGCTAACACAAACTAGGAAGTTCCACGTATAAATAATTCTACAGATTCAATGATATGCACCTATTTTCTACCAATTCTAATAATACATCATCTAACTTCCTATATGTTGTGTTAAGTTCATTAAAGCTAAATTGGAAAACAAAACATTATCTGTTAATAACACATTGATTTCAGACACAAATAACCACAATTGTTTCCTTTGTCAGATTTCATAAACCATAAATCATTTGCCTACCTTAACTCACAAAGAGCTTTTCCTTCCTCACAAATCATATTGTGAAAAGACAATTGTATGGACTATTTACCCCTTTAAGAAAATTAAAAATATCATGTTCATATGTTTTTTGAAAAATGTTAGTAAAAGTATGCTATTTAATGCTATTTAATGATGGAGTGAAAACTATTATCACTTACCAAGTTATTTGTATTGTGAAATATCCATTTTAAATTCATTTACATATGTATAGCTGCAATTCCACAAGACTACACCAAAAAGGTGCCCTTTTCAATGCCACAAAACTAAAACCAAAAAGCAAAACTTTGCAATGCAAACAAGGTAAAATGAAGTCAGACAAGTTTATAATGTCCAAATTGTTTAGATGTAATAAAACTTGTTTAGCTGGTATGCCTTCATCTACGGTCCCCTCCATCATCTTTCTCCTTGTCTGGGGCTTCTTTCTCTGCTGGAATACTAATTATTCCCCCACTTGTTGGAATATTGATCGTTGACTTGCAGAATCCAATCAAACTTGTTGATGCTGTACCAAGGACATGATTTTCCTGGCTCCTCACAGCCAATCTCTCCAACCTCCTCAGCACTGGCCAATTGTGAGGAGATAAAAAAGAAGCATTCTGTCCAACAGAATCAAAATGCTGAAAACAATTGTTCTTATTGTCAATTAAAGTGGGAGAGTTAGAATTTTCCAGTCGTCTCTGTTGATTTGTAACTGCATCAGATTTACTCAAAATTTTGACTTTGCTCTGATGATTCTTATTAGGTCCATTACATTTGGAAAGAAACACTGTTACAGTTCCTTCTGTGTATTCCTTATCATGTCTGTAGTTTCTTCATCTTCCTGATTTTTCTTTCTATGGAAACAGTCTAAAATAGCATTGTTTTAGAAGCAGTATGAACTTTTTAGAAATTATGTTATTCAACTCACAAATATCTTTATCAGGCATACACAGTTCTATCATTCTCAAACATTAGAATGTTATTTTCAAGCCCTATTTTGTTTAATAAGTCTTCCAAGTTCTTAAACATGTCAATTTCTATTGTCATGTTGTTGAGAAATTTGAAAAACCCTCAAAACTTTTAGAATTCTCTTCTTTGCTAAACATTTCTTAAAAAAGAAATTGACCAAAGGCAAACATTTAAATTTTGACAATTTCTGCTCCAACTGCCATAAACAAAATTGTGAAGTATTCTTGTCAGTTGGTATGCCAGACAAAACCTTGCTGAAAGAACCTACTGGCACATTAAGTAAATCCAGTGTCATTTCACTATTATTGTCAGCCAAATTGGCCTTACTAACAAATAAATCCTGAGAACAGTGTATGGCCAATAAACAAACCACACAATCAAACATACGTAGGTGCACAGAAGCCAGATGGCCCTCCTGGCTATTATCTACCAAACTCTTTGATGGCCCGTCTTCTTTGTGATTAGCCACAAATGTTGCTACTATTACTGTGGGGTGGGGATTTTAATAATTTTGGCAGTACATGAGTTGCATTAGCAATGTTGCCTTAGGGCAATATTTGATCCAGACTTGAATGATGTTATTGCTTTAAACTGCATTATAAAACAACACACATTGCATTGCATTGTTTTTGATTGGCTAGGTTTAGTCATGTTGTAGGTTTAAATGTTGTATAAGTAGTGTTGAATGTTTTAATTTAATTATTTCTGATGAAGTTAAACAGTACAAAAGTGCTAATTCAGAGTGGTGTCTATAGTTCGTAACATAGATTGTTGTGTTTATTCATCCACCTTGAGTTAGAGAGAATGAGAGATGTCTGGGGCGAGACTAGACAGCAGCAGAGTCAGACTATTTTTATCCTTCTTCTTTAGAGATGGCTGTACCTCAGAGTGGGGAGATTTGGCCATGGTACACTGGGTCAAAAAAAAAAAAATTTGTTCAAAGAAGATAGATGGACAATGAACAGACAGCAAAAGGACCACAATAGGATACTTATCTGTAAATGGCTCAGTAGAAACCAACTCAGTGAAAGGTGTTCAGGATGATGTTCAATTGTGTGCCAATCATTACGAAGATGCAACAACAACCTGTGTGGGGAGCATATGCCTGATGTACAATGCCAAGAGGATGTAAAGGCTTTGGTATACTGGCCAGACATTTGGCTATCCTTCATGCAATTAATGCTGAAATGGTGATACAGATGGACATCTGAAATGCTATAACAACTTCAGTTTCAGACTTATTTGAGGCAATACATATTTTAAGCTCAGCAATATCAGCCAATACTTACTAGTGGCATAAGGTTTCCAGATTTGAGTTTAACTGCAGATTACCAAGTTGTAAAATAATGTGTTTCTGCCCAAAATGATCAAGAAAGATGAAATTCAGGTAAATGGGTCACATATTCAGACAGGAAAATTAAAAAACAAAAAAATAATATCCACCCTGGTAATAAAAAAACATTGTAACAACACAGTCCCTTAGTAGAAAGCTAAAAACTGCAATATGTGCCATTGCAGATAGACCTGAAACTGACCAATTAATGATGAGAACTACATCAGTACTTCAATGAATGAATGTTGCTTCTGTTAAGTATGCCAGTGTCCTCAAAATGATCTTCTAATACAATATTTGTTTTTGAGTGTCTGAGAAGAAATTGCAGAAGACGATAAACAGACATTATATAGAAATATTTGTAAATTATCCGTTATCTTACAGCTAACTTTAAATGTTAGAAGATGTAAGCTAAAACAGTAAATATAAACAATGTGGGCACAAAGCACAACACAGAATCATTATCAAGGGCAGAATCTTAAGTCAGTGTAACAAGCTAAAGGCAATAGTTGTTTGATTTTCAAGATGCATATTCAGTAGATGCAATAAAAGGGAAACACTTTGCTTTAAGTTAGGTTCAAAGCATGCAAGTTTAAATATTTAGATATGATGCTTTCATTTACAGAACTCACAATTTTAAAAAGAAAAGCACATGCTAACAACACAAGACATCAAAATATGTTCACTTACTAAGTACAACACAAAATTTGCTTTCCATCTAGATTAGGATTTCTTTTCTTGAAAAAGTAATGCTAGGATAAAGGGAAGGTAACACTTACTCATTGCTTCTAAAGATAACATATTCAAATTGAATATTTGGAGAATAAAAAATATACGTTTCCCTGTGATCTGTATTGATCCATTCCAAAGTACTATAAAACTATGGGTTACTGTAAGGAAAGACATGCAAAGACTTTGGTCTCAGTATCCGTTTCAAATGGACTTAGCTTTTGTGGCATACCTTCAGTGTGCCATGAATGGACACTGTCTATTTATGTGGTTAAACCTTATAAGAGGTACTTGCTTCCTATGTGTGGCTGAGCTTTCTTCTTAACTACCCATTTATTCCAGACAAATAAAAAAAGAGATGGACATTTGCAAGCACAATAAGCCAAGGGTAATAAAAAAATAGATTTTGTTAATCTTTGTTTTGCATCCAAACATCTGAACAAAATGTGAAGAGCATCCTTTTTGAGAGATTAATATACCTTTCAGTAAGGGTTTGTTCTCTACTTTCTAATCCTTTGTTTTGTACACTGATACCACTAACTAGATTCATTTTAATTTAGATAATCCTGTGCAAGTGTTAAAAAGCATTGGCTGGCAATATCCTTAGACCTTTTTGCTCCCTTTGGTGTATTAACAAAAAAGGTTGCCTATTAAAGGCACTACACTTTTATTACCACACCAATGGAAGGCCAAGGTCAGTGAAACTCTTAATTTCCTGTATAGGAAAAAATAATCAAGAACATTATATAAACAGGTGATTTTTTTTCTTTTTTGGCTAGAAAGAATGCATATATAAAACTGGAATAGCAATACTAAATAGAAATATTTTTATGGTACATTAATTTCCACATTTCAAACAATATTTAATGTAAATATATACATTATTTTAACCAATATTTTCAGTGCTTAAATATACACACATTTGATTCATTCAAAGAAAAGAAAAGAAAAATGATGCAACTACCTAGCAATTACATGAATTTGATTTTAGACCTTTCTATGGTAAATAGTGATCTACGTTGGTCAAACTATAACATGTTTTTAGCATTATTCTAGAAGTGAAGTAATCTTAATCATCTTTCTGTTAATATCATCTCCTAGTTTTCAGACAGAAGACTTTGTACCACATTGTGTGCTTGTGAAAAACATTTGGGTGATAAGAATATGTAATATTTCCAAAATTCCAGGAACTGAGACTGTTTTGATTGCACAACACTACTGTAAGAAAATCTGTTGAAAATTTCCTCACTAGTTTTGTTTCCTTCTGTCACCTCCCTCATGGGTAAAATGTTGGTTTTAAACTGTCTTCTTACACTTCCAGTCTTTTAATGAAACTAACATTGAATTAACAATTAAAAGGAGAATGTTAAACATCTTTTAAAATTAAAACAATCCAAACCCAGTAATAGGTAGAGGAAAATAAAGAATCAGAGAGTCAAAGATAACATACAATTCATTTTATTAAAACAAATGTGAGTACTTTCATCTTAATCTAAAGACTTCATCAGATTGAATTAAAACATTATTCAGCACACATATAACTTGACAAACTTTGCCTCTTGTCATTATTAAACAATACAATAAAATAAAATAAAATATTGTAAAAAAAAACACTGGACATTTAAATCATTATCATTGTTTCCTACTGCACATTGTACTTCCTACTGTTACTTATCAACTTATACCTCATTTTTTCATACTATGAACAGAATGGTTCCCCTTCAAAACATCTAAATCTCATAACATTGAATCTCAAAACACTGAGACCATAACATCGAAAACCCAAAACATCTAAACCTCATAACATCAAAAACTCAGAACACTGAAACTTTACATCACAACATCGAAAACTACAAAGCACATGTAAATAACATCCCCTCCACCTATAACAACACCAAACTAACAAACACACTTTGTATTATGTTTCTGCAGGGGGGCAAGCCCCACTTGCACCCCCTGTTAATTAAATATACCAACTCCGAGATCGCACTACAGTGGGAAAAACTAAATTTTCTAACCCCACTGCATTGCGATCACCATAAAGAATGTGCACATCATGTCTAAATCATTGACCTGTATGGCATAAAAACATATGCATAGTGGCAAAATAAATACTATATAAATAGTATAAATTCCTACACTATATAAATAATAACTATATAAATAAAAACTACAACATCTTATAGTGATACCACAAGATTAGCAGATTAAACTATAACATTTACATGTTTGATGATACACTTCTTGATGTTATACATTTTTAATGTTATGAAATTTGATGTTATGAGTTTTAGATGTTTTGGGGTTTTGATGTTATGGTCTCAATGTTTTGAGTTTCGATGTTATGACATTCAGATGTTTTGAAGGGGAACTGAACAGAATACATCACTCTGTTTCTCTCTAAAATATGATTAATGCAATGAAATATGATCTAAACTAAACAAAGCTGGGGAGATAAGCTAATTTATTATATGGTGTCCATTTGATCATCATGAAGGCATAGAGATAGCAAAAATAAATTTTGTTCCATGAATACTGTACAGTTATGAGTTCATCAATACTCGCTTGTCTGTAGACTAGACTTAACACTGGTATGGTCTATGTTGTGGATATCTGTCTGTAAGATTTCTGTGTTTTGAAACAACTGTCCTTGTGATCTTACTTCTAGGGTCATATACAACTCACAACCTTACCTGTCTCTTCACTGAAGTTCCTGAGGATGTTGTTATCCAATTAGAAAATATAAGATATTTTTCAGCTATGGTGTGTTGACACCATTCATTTTCTTACTTCTGGTTCACCTGAGGTACACTACAGGAGTAAATTTTATCATCACTGACATTTGCATTTTCTGTGCTAAGATATTAAGAGTAAAGTAGCATTTTTTTTTCAGTTCATTCACATGATAATCAGCTTCTTTTTCAGTCTAGATGTTTAGCATCTGTTTAGTAGAAACACCCATGTCTATGACTTTTACTGGGACACTGTTACATCCCTCTGAAAGGGAAATAATGGCTCTCAGTATCTGCATGCATGATTACTACTTATTAGTGAAAAAAACATACAAAACGCTAGAGAGATAACATTTTAAGGTAGCATTCAAGAGTAGAAAAAAAATCACTTTTTCTATCTCTGGAAGTTCACTTGCTCAGCCATATTATCCTAGATGATGTTCTCTCTAGTTTTGTCGAGATGATGACTTCATCACCAAAAACAGTTATGTACTTAGTGCACATCGATGACTTTGCTATTCATTTTTCAGTCAGGTAATACAGCACAAAGGATTACAATTCTGAGTCACTAATGAACTTCATCCTCTTGTCCTGGGTGTGATTCCTTTTATCTCTACATGCATACTGTGTGATTATGAGCAAGTCATTTAAAAAAAGATGATATAGCTGCCTTATTTTAGAGTGAACTAGAAGCATCTAGTGGGCTTATGTGGTTAGCAATTAAAAATTAAAAATTCAGCATCATACTTTAAATAGTTATGGGACAGACCAAAAAACAAATCGTCATTACCCATGCTACAAGGGTTTATATTAGATGAGCAAACTTTCAAAAGATCGACTGTCATATGGTCGACACCATATGATCGAACTTTTGAAAGTTCAAACGTTTTAACGGAGATCTCCATACAGCGTGGAATGGGAAGATTTCCCTTTTCTGCACTGTAGTGCGATCTTGGAGTCGGTATATTTAAAGAACAGGAGGTGTGGGGCTGCAGGGGGGCTTTCCCCCCTGCTTAAAACATTCAGGTAGTTTATATGTGTAGTTTATTTTTTTTTTATTACATGTTTAAACTTTTAAAAGAACAATCATATGGTGTTGACCATATGACAGTTGAACTTTTGAAAGTTTGTTCATCTAATATAGACCCTGCTACAACAAGTCTGAATTTACCTAGAAGCCCAAACAGGAGCCAACATATACATCTATAAAGTGGTCTGTAGCTCTTGCAGCCCCATTTATTTTATATCTATCTTCATGGTTGGTGCTTTTTGAATAAACAGACATTGTCCCCACTTTCCTGATTAACCTCTCTGCTGCCCTGTATCTTTAGGTTATCACTCAGTGATTAAAAATGCAACTGAACAAGTTGATGTTTTTTGACCACTGAGACATATGATCATTGCAAAGTCAGTAAGCATTAATGACAATACTCTTAAGAAAAACAATAACAGCTTTTATATACTTTATCTTGTCATATATTGCACAATATGCATACAGTTTATTGATCTATAAGGCCTGAGTGACAAATCCAGGAATGCATGTTAATACAGTTTACATCCTGCTACTACAGTGAGTTCTAAGAAAAACAAAAAAGTACCGAAGCTGAAAAAGCTGAAGGTAAAACAATAAACTTTAATGCACACAAAAGAGAATAAGCGCTTTCATGGTGTGCTCTTACTGCTTCATCAGACTGTTCTAAACTAGCAACAAATGCAGTTAAATAGCATAAGTTAATTAGTTGATTAAAGCACTAATAAAAGCATCAATTATCTAAGAGAAAAATCTCACAACAAGAAAGCAGGCAATTGAAACATATAAAAAACGTAATATATATATATATAAAAAATATGTATAAAAACAATCCTATACTCAGTGTTTGAGAGGTCTAGCTTTTAAAAAAGGCTTAAGAGACACAACTTCATTAAGACCTGGTATTTTATCAGCATTAAGAGACGGAATCCATTTTTGCTCTGCAGATTCTGTGCGATTCCTAAGATCTCCCCCTCTTAAACTCTCAGGAATGATCTCTAGCACAAGGAATTTAAAATTATGTTCCTGTCCATGGCACATAATATGCTTAGCAAGAGCATTGGTGTCTTTCTTGTTTCTAATGTCTCTTTGATGTTCCAGCACCCTGTCTTTGAGTTGTCTGTTACTCATGCCTACATAAAAAGCATGGCAGAAAGTGCAGTAACTAAAATAAACAATGTTCTTAGTCCTGCAATCAGCATAAAAGTTTGTGTCTATTTTAAAGTGCATATTAGGGTGCATGTAAGTAGGACTAGAGTGTATAAACTTGCAGGCTGTGCAATTCCTGCATTTAAAAGTAACATGCCTCTCTGACTGTAAAACCTTTTTAAAAATAGAAGTATTGTAGCACAGATGCCTTTTCAAGGATCTGTTATTTTTAAAAGAAAAGTGTGGAACAGTATCTATGGCATTTCTTAATTCATCTACAGTATGCAAAATGTCCCAGTTCCTTTTGACAATATCACATGTATTACTAACATCAGAAGAATATGTGAGAGGAAACCTAATCAATCCTGTTCTTTGTTCTGTAGCTATGGCGTCAGTGTTAGGTGCAGCAGCATAATAAGGCCTGCATTTGCCCCCTCTCTCCTTATATGCATCAGTAATACAACTGTCAATATCCTTTTCCTTGTAGCATCTATCTAGAAAATCCATTTTCAAGGTCTTCAGGGCCTCAGTAAGCTGTTCATCATTATTATGGAGTCTCATGACCCTGCACACCTGCTCTTTAACAACATTTCGGGTAACATGCCTAGGATGCATGATATCTCTATGGAGCAGATTATTCTTTCTTGTGGGTTTCCTATAAATACTAGTTTCTAGTCAAATCAGTTTTGTTCACCTTAACATCAAGAAATTCAATTTCACCAAAAGAATATTTAAACGTAAATCTTAAAAAATCTGTAGACTGATGTAGAAACTCTATAAACTGCGTGAGACTCTCAACTGACCCCCCTCCACAACAAAAAAATATTGTCAACAAATCTTACATACCATTAGATATGTTCGTTGAAGCCCTAAGCTTGAAATAATATGTCTCTCTCATGTTTGGAGAAGCCCTAAGCTTGAAATAATATGTCTCTCTCCCATTGTACCAACACAAGGTTGGCACAGCTGTTGGCACAATCTGTGCCAATTGCCACACCAACCTTTTGTGCATAAAATTGATCTTCAAACAAAAAGACATTGTTTTCTAAAACCAATTCTAAAAGGGCAAAAATTAAATTGATCTTGTCCTCAGTAAAACAATGGTTGACATGCATACATTTCCTGACATTTTCTATACCCCAAGTATTGGGGATCACAGTAAAGAGTGACTCTGCATCCATTGTCAATAAAAGATAATCAGCACTCAAATCAGAAGTACCCATATATATCTTTGTAAGAAGGTCCTAGTATCTTTAGGATGGTGTCACAAGTGTCCAACAGAGAATGTAAATTCTTTTCAATGTAAATAGAAAGTGGCTCCCTTACCTATTCTTTCCCAGACACTATCGGGTGCATGAAAGGCAGTGTTAGATTTTTATGCACTTTGGGTAAGCCATAAATGATCGGTATAAGTGGTTGCTGTACCTCAAAATATTTAAATAACTTATTATCGCTCATACCTATCATAACCAGATCGAAAATAAAGAAAGAAACCTTCTCAATCATACTATAAACAGCAGTTTTAGAAATACAGACCTAAGTGGTGTCATCACATAACAATTTATGCATTTGTGTTTGATATAAGTCCTTGTCTAACACAACAATTCCACCACCCTTATCTGCTGGTCTAATTTCTAAGGATTTCAAGTTCTTGAGTTCACTGAGGGCTGCATGTTCATCATTATTAAGATTAAAGTATCTCTTTTTTCTATTAGATTCAAATTCTCTTCTTATTTTCTTCTCTCAAGTCTGAATAAAGGTCTCTATCTTGGCATTGGGTGGTGGGATAAAAGTGCTTTGTTTTCTAAAGGAAGCAGTGTCAGTGTTAACAGTGTCAGGTAGCATGGCTTTCAATGTAAGAGTCCTACCAAACAATCTAAGACCAGTTAAGACACTAGTTAGCTCGGCTTCTCTGGCAGGGATGAATGATAAACCTTTGTTCAGCAATGTTAACTGTGCAGCAGTAAGCTGTACAGAGGAAATATTAAAAATTAAACTGTTTACCTCCTTTTCCATTGGCCTGTTAGGTTCACATTCATTTCTGTACTTGGGAGGCGATAGAGTCTGCCCTTCTTCCCTTGATTCTGTGACCTGTCCCTGATAGGAAAAGGGCTCTGCAGTTGAAAAAAGGTGACAGCACTAGGTCTGGCTCCAGTGTTAACATTAGTAGTGGAGTCACCATTATCGTCAGAATGGGACTTCCTTTTTTTATGAAGATGTATCAGGGGTGCTATCTCAGCGGTACTATGGTGGTGTAATGACTCAGCTCCGCTTCAAGTTCACTAAGCCAGTTCTGTGGAGTTGGCATTCATGGCACCTCCCATTAAAGATACAGGCTGATTCAGAGATTCACTGGTAGTTGCACACAAAGGATCCAATGTTTGTGGTGTGTCTTCCGAATTCATGGCTGGTGGGGGGTTACTTCTACCCCACGCAAAAACCATTCCAGTAGCAAAATCCTTGATGTCACATTGCAATTTCTTTATTTTAGTAGACTGCAACCTCTTCTCATAAGCCAGAATGTTGTCATAGAGGTTATCAAGTTTGTCCCCCATAATATCAGCAGGAAAGGAACTATTAATTTCATCCTGCAGAACTGAGATCCGGAAGAAAGAATTCTATAAGAAGTTCCAAGTAGCCAGAGCTTGCTTGCAAGTTAAATGACTACCGTTTCATCAGCAGGTCTGGATATACATTACCATAGCTAGGCATATTGAGAATTCTTAGGCCCCTGGGTACGACCTTATGCTTTAAAGATGCTTCCAGATGAAATCGCTGCCATTGTAGCCATTTAAATTTATAAAGCTTATTTTCCAGGTCTTTAAATTTGTTCATGAAAAGTGAGTAAGTCCTGTCTATATCCAAATCATCTGCAGAATTCAAGGTAAGGTCAGTAACAAAGAGGGGGTTAGATACAATTTCCATAATGTTGTTAAGGCAATCACTAGCCACTCTGTTGACAGAAGAAGCTTTCCTGGCAGGATTAAAAGTCAGTTCAACATCATTGCCTTCTGCCATGCTTTATTCTCAACCAAAGAGATCCAAAAGTGTAAAAAGTATGCTGAGAATAAAAATAGAATGGTACAGTAACAAGTAACTGCTAAGAAAAACAAAAAAGTACCGAAGCTGGCACAGCTGAAGGTAAAACAATAAACTTTAATGCACACAAAAGAGAGTAAGCTCTTTCAAGGTGTGCTCTCACCTCTTCATCAGACTGTTCTAAACTAGTAACAAATGCAGTTAACTGTTTACCTTCAGCTGTGTCAGCTTCAGTACTTTTTGTTTTTCTTAGTAGTTACTTGTTACTGTACCATTCTATTTTTATTCTCAGCATACTTTTTACATTACTACAGTGAGTTATTTTTATTTATTTATTTATCTGTTTGTTTATTTATTTATTGGTCAAGTGGCAGTTTGTCAGGGCTGAAAACAGTGCCTGAAAAAGATACCCCAATACTATATCTAATGTATTAGTTGGCTGTATGTATAACATCCAGGTGACTCCAACTTATGAATTTCCACAGAGTCTAAAATTGTGTAATATATTAAACAAATAGCTTCCACTGGTTTAGCAAACTACTTAGATTGCCTCAGACCTTTTAAAATAAATGGTCAAGTAAAGACAAGTTAGAAAAACTTTTGGAACAAAATGCAAGCAGTATGAAGCTATGATAATGTACTGCCTACATAGTTAAGTAATTCCTGTTACTCAGCAAGTTCATCTTCACCTACTCTGCTAGGATATATATATTCTTTAGCTTTCTGTTTCATAGCTCATCAGCAGCAGAAGTGTTCCAAGCACATCTAATTGAAGACTTAGAAGGTATTGTATATATAAGCAATGATCTGCTAGTGTGCAATGAGACACAAGAATTGCATGACAAAAGATTGATACTGCTGTGAAACATATTAAGACAGATAACTGGAAGTAAAACAAGTGCAAAAGTAAAGTAAAGAATGACAAATCTGAAATAGTTGTGCCATAGTCTTATCAAATAGTGACTGATGCTTGATACATTAAGAAAGAGAAAAACTGGCCAAATGCTAAGGCTGAAAGACAAGAACACATTACAGAGATTTCATAAAATAGTTGAAAACTGTATACCTAACATGTCTGAGATTAATGCCTCTGAAAAAAAAGCTGTTAGAACAAACTGTATTTTAGGAATTGAACTATGAACAAGAAAAGTTTTAAATTTATTTTGTAACAACAGAACCAGTGAACACAAAGAGGTGACATTCTTAATTTAATAATACTCTGCCACTCTTAATTGCACTAATACACAAGAATATCAATACTAATGGCAAAATGGGTGAAACACTCACAAAGCTCTAATTGGACTCATCTTCAACTAATGGTAAGGGTACATAAAAAGCTATGTATCCACATTCTAAATCTTCCTCTCCTCCAGTCTGACTTAGCACAGAACACACTCAATAGTTCTAAACACTCACACTTATCAATGACTTAACTTTCAAGTATTGGGACAGAAATAAAACATCTATAAATCATTTTTCCTCACTCCACAATTTTGTCAAATAGCAAAAGCAGGGACAAGACCTAAGCATAAATCTTCAAACTCATTGATTACTGATAATATCAAATGCCAGTTACATAAAATTTCCTTTATACATACTCCCCCTCCCCATTAGAGGCCACTGCCTTCTTCTGAATCCAGAACTATCACTGCAACCTAGTTTACCACTATTCAGGAAGAATGAGAACTTATTGATTTGACACCACACCATGCCTATATTGATTCTGTATCAGCCCTCTCTACTTTTTATTATTTAACCTGACCTTTTCAAAACAGAATTTTCTCCAAACATATATTAGAATAAAAAATACTTTATTCTCTAGCTAACCAAAGGCTTACAAAAACTAATTACAGAGAAAGAACATGTCTGGACCCTTTTGAAATATAACTCTACTGACATATCTGCCTATTACAACTACTGATAAATAGAATGAAACACTATGAAAACTACAAATTAAGCAAACGTCTTGTATGTTATGTTCAGTGAACTGATCATCTCAATCAGGCCAAACTCTTCTGGAGTGCTATGAAACATACTGGCACTCATAGAAGATTTTCAAGATAAAATGTTCTTAATTTCTCCTTTGTTTGGGCTTCCTTAACCAGTTACAGTTGAAATTACCCCCCCCCACCTCAAATATTTCAGACTTTGTCTAACCTTTCCACTCCTTACCCTAATATAATTTTCAAATATTTCAGGCATTTTCTCACCATTTCCACCCTTACTCTAATATCATTCTTTTTACAGTTATATCAAAAAGCCTTCATTTTAGTTAAAGCAGTGTCCCCTGCCACAGTTACAGACTTCCTCAACAACACAAATTACACGCACATAACTTATTTGCATATTCTACATACGAAGATAATCTGCTACACTTCTAAACTCTTAAGTAAACCCCTGTCATTTATCTTTAATCACAAACAGTATTCCTCATAGTTTTAAACATGTCTTCACTGTTCTTTCCTCTTAAAGTTAATATCCTGCCATCACCAAATGACTTCAACCAAATGTCTAATATCTGACCTTTGCTAAATTCTTGCTGAAGTCTTATAAAGAAATTTCTTAGCAATAAAGTTTAGTTTACATGAAAACCTTTGACATACAATCTGACAAAGCAGCATGGCTTTCAGGCAAAATTTGAAACAATCATAACAGCACATTCCCTTACAAACCACTTTACAGCTATTTAGGAACTGGATGTTTTTAACAGTGCAATATTCCTCAATTTAACAAAAGGGTTTTGACAATGCAAACTATGGCACAGTCCTTCTATGGTTTCTCTGACAATGTATGATAATGGTTTAAAAAGTTTCTCAATTTCAGGGCATTAATAGCTTCTTCTAGCCAAAATGCCTACTGGTCTGTCACCCTTTCTAAAGGAGTCTTAATAGGCTATGGCCCTGGACTTCTCCTCCTTTCCTTATTCATTTGGAGTCTTCATGTTTACTCATACAGGGAAAAAAAATCAAGAACAATATAACTTTCATTTCAAAGTTACCTGCAGAATCTTTATTCTCATTAAAGAAAGGCTGTCAGTTAAGGTATTCTTATTCACTTACTTCAGCATTAGAATGTCTTTCCATGTCACTACAAGTCTTGACCACAAATGGTGATTACTGACATCTCCACCTACTATACTCTAACCAGAGTAAAGCCGTTGCACGGAGCTGCAAGTTCAGTGTAACTTCTTAGTGCAAAGATTTATGGACAGTTCAAGCTACGACATAGCATCACCATTTTGGCTGCTCACTAGCATATCCCTGTCTACCCAGAACTCTAAGATCCTCTACTTTTTATAAATCTTCATTCTCCTTACCTAGGTAAATGCTTCTGCACAGCACAAATCTCTTCTCAATAGCCAGCCCCAGACTTTGGAACAGTATCAAAAGTAATAAATAGTTTGTTATAGCTTCTACTGTATTTACCTCTTCTTTGAAGCTGCAGCTGAAACTAAATCAAATGTCATTGTAATCATTTACCAAACTTAACATCTGTTTGCTTGTTGATTTTACTTTTTCACATTAACTGGCTAATATTATAACATCATAAGAGAAATAAAAAACATGTTCACTGTTTCTTGCCATCTAAAATATTGCTTTATCTGTAGTCTCAGGTTGTTCATGTCAGGTTACAGTTGATAAAAAAAATTTATTTATGAACAAGCTATTTATCTAGTGTTAAAAATATCGAAATATCAACGTGCATGAACATCACTGATAATTTACATTGAAAACACTGTGCATTTTAAAGTTTCAGCTGTCTTAAGTAAAAGTCAAAGCAAGAAATAAATACATTTTACCTTTTTTTTTTTGAGCTGCTTTTTAAGATTCCTTTACATTGCACAGTCCAATGTATAGAGTAAGAGAAAAACTAAACATTTCAATAAGAAAGTAACTTTGTTATCAACATTCTTGGAATAATCAAAAAGTGTATATCTCAGTAAAGGAGATCAGGATTTCATTGAATATTTATCACTGCAACCGTGAAAAGCATTCCATATTTTAAACCTCAAATGAGCAGATTTGTTAAAGTAAATAAAGAACAGAAGTTGCACAATGCAAGTTAATCAGAAATTAAGAGAAAAGTAAAATGTGGGTAAAGTGAGATCCACGTGTTTCCACAATAGAGGTTGCATACACAGATACAGTCTCTTGCACAGACACACACACACACACACACACACACACACACACACACACACACACACACACACACACACACACACACAAACACACACAAATACTGCAAGCATGCACATATGCACAGTATAGTGCATGTGTGCATTTGTGTGTCTATAGACATATATCTTAATCTGTATTTTGATACTGACTAAACAGATGAATTATAATAAATAACACATCCCCATTCTAAAGTATGCATTTAAAGGAGAGTGATGGTATACAGAATATACAGGTAAAGAATATAAATGCATCTAAACAAGTGCATGAAAACACACTACTTATGAGTTTTTCCTATCAATTAAACCATTATGCATCAAGCATGAGGAAACATAATGAGATTATTTTGAGCAAAATAAACGTTGACATTTGTATGGTGGTATCATATCACTTTTCAGTGATTAGAATGTTATTAATTTTCATGCTGCTTAAATTTACATACCAAAGAACTTTTCACTGACATACTTTTTATCAGCATTTGAACTTTATTAAAATAACCAAATTAAATAATTATAAAAGTGAACTTTGGGGGGGTCATGATTATGAGCAGTATGGCATTCCAGAAGAAGAGGTCAAGGGTCAAGTTAATCAACACCTACAACAATTTAACATCCTTTGAATTAAGTGAAAATTTGCATAATCCTTGGTCATACCTTATCATCTAATTGGTATAATTCCAGTCTCAGAAGGCAGGGCCATCCCCACCTTCTAGTTTTGCATTGTAAACAGGTAGGCCATACTTTGTTAGCCCTTAACAAAGACAACCTTGTTGTTGTAGATAAGAATCATTATTTTAGTCAATGCTGGCACACATGACTGACAAGAAGGAATGTATAGTGCTTTGAAACCAATTAATAATGAGGGGAAAATAGTAAAGGAATAAAATCATGATCATGTATTAGATGCCTAGTTTATCCCTAAATACTGATTCTCACAGATTGGGTTAAAAACACATATCTGACTTCCAGCTGTTGCTTACTTGTCTGATCATATGTGAGAAAATGAATTAGCTTTAACAAAATGCATTCAGTATGGCTCTGGTGTCACAAGTATATATATATATATATATATATATATATATATATATATATATATATTTTTTTTTAATTAAAAACTTTTGATAGATAATATGTCAGAATTCTTATTTAAGTTACTATTATGAGCAAAAAAATGTGTCAAAAACTGTTCACTAAACTACATATACATGCAAAGAGAGAGAGAGAATAAAAGTCAAAACCAAACTGTAATGAATGGAACTTATTTCTAAACTATGTAAACATAAAACAAACAAGATTCAATGGAAAAAAATACCAAAGCCAAATAGAAATGAATAAAAGTAATGTCGCTTCTGCTAACTGGTAATATCTATCCCACAGTAGCTAAAAAGACTCAAAATGTGTTCTGTTTTCGTGACTCCATGCAACTCATGGTAGAGGCAAAAATCTAATAAGATTTGACATTCATTTTCCTCTCATAACTCTATGCACCACATGGAAATAGCATTACTTCATTAAAACATGGATAGGAACATCAGTGACCCATACTCTGCAGACATACCTTCTCAACATCTCTGATGCAAAACCTTACTAACTGATTAATACCCCTAAAATCTATCTATACCATAATTTTTCAAATTTTGCATTCTACACTCTCCATCATCCTTTAGACTTTTCAATCAGTGCAGTTAAAGCATCCACTTCTCTTTATTTATTTAGTTAAAATCATTAGCCACAATTGCCTCTTTTCAGTGGCAAGACTGGTTCAGAGTTTAAGTACCTTGCTAAAAATCACACAGTAGGCAAATAGAAACTGAAGGATTCAAACCTGAGAGTACAGGATGACATTTGTTAACAGCTCATGACCTTAACCTTATTTGCTAAACTGGTTTGTACTTCATCATTATCTTACATAATCACCTCCCTCAGCTATCACGTTCTCAAACTGATATGTGGACTTCCATCACCTTATCAATATTCTCTGTACAGAGAGGCATATCTGTCTTCAAACTCCTTTTAGCAGCCAACATTAAATGGGTTAGCAATGTTATCAAATGCATAGTCCATTATGTCCAATTCCATTTTCTGACCAACAGTGGACTGGGGAAAGAACCACCCACTAAGGCCTTCTGCTATATAGAATTGCATATTCCCCATGACTAAGGGAAGGGTAATCTTTACTCAAACTAAATTTTCACTCATTTCTCTCTATCAAAAAGGACAAAATCTCACAGTCCAGTCTCTCAGGGGTTCTTATCTTCAGAGTTTCAAGGTTAAAATCTGCCTAACATAAAACAAGGGAGAGTACTCACATTTGCAAAACTTGGAGCTGCTGTGGAAGCTCAGAGTGTTTTTTTTTTCTTTTGATGTAGTTTGTACATACTTTTATAATTACAGGATATACTGCCCGTCTGTCTGTCATAAGGAAATAGCAAACTGAATCACAAAACCCTGAAACATCTCCTGATGAAATAGGAAGTGATTATACTTTTTTTGGCAAGCCAACTCTGATTTCCACTTTGTTTATAATGCATATATGTGTATGTATGCATGTGTGTGTGGAGTTAGGAATTAGGAGTAAATGTGAAGCCTTTTGCTAAAAGGTTACAAACTTGAACATTTAAATCAAGCGTAGAGAAATGATACACCCTAAAATCACATACAGTGTTAAAATGAATGGAAACAGCTGTTAACAAAACTGTCTCAGTTGTGCCCCCCCCCCAAAAGTCTCTGTCGTATCTTGAAGTGGAATGTCAATATTTAATACCTTCACACGAACACAGTTGAGTAAAAGCAGAACACCTTTATCAAACACAAAGTTTTCGGGACAACTCCCTTTCTCAATGATTAACACAAGGTGCAATTAAACTCAGTTTTAAATACACCCACCACATATCACATGACCTGCAGCCAAAGTCATGTGACCAGTTACATCAATATTTAATACATTTTTACTAACATTTTTGCTAAATAAAATGACAATTACCAACTTCTACCATACATACATTTATATTAATTAAAATGTGCAATAACTTGACACTCAATATCCACTCATACAACATCCAGACTTTACTTTTAATATCTAAAAATAAATAAAATATAAAAAGAGCAAATATGTATGCATGCATATATTTTACCATTGAAAAATTCTGCATAAACATTGAGTTAATAAATATTAGATATTAAAAACTCATTTCAAAAACCAAATTCTCAAAAGATACTCATTTAAGACTATTATGCTGCAGCCTTACCAAAATTGGTTTTAGTGATACAGCTGCATTTAAACCAGGTTCAGTGTCTGCTGACAACCGTATTATCCATTCATATTCCCTCACTTCTAGTTGATTACACATATCACCCCCTCTTAGTGTTTTAGTCAACATGTCTATAACTCTAAACTTGAATGTATGTGTATTACCACGTTCTTTTATATGCTTGTATAAAGCATTTGTTTCACATTGTCTTCTTATATTGGACTTGTGTTCAACTATACGATCCCTCAGTCTTCTAGTCGTCATACCAACATAAAAAGACGAACAGGCTGCACATGTTGCTATATAAACAACAAAACTAGAAGCACATGTTGCTAACCCATTAAAATTATAACATTTACCCGTGACAGGGTGTTTAAATGTACCATTATGTATTGAGTTATCATTTTGAGCTAGCACTATATCAGTGCAACAGCTACAATTATAGCAACATATAGTGCCTCTAGTCCTCCCTTCAAGTTGTTTAGTAGGGGCACATGAAAAATCCTTGTAACATAAAAGGGACTTCAATGATTTTTTATTTCTGTAAGCAAATGAGGGTATACTCCCCACCACTGCTTTCACATCATCTTGTGCTAATAGTATTTTCCAGTATTTATTTATAACACGTCTAACTATGTGTGTCTTCACTAAAACCAATTTTGGTAAGGCTGCAGCATAATAGTCTTAAATGAGTATCTTTTGAGAATTTGGTTTTTGAAATGAGTTTTTAATATCTAATATTTATTAACTCAATGTTTATGCAGAATTTTTCAATGGTAAAATATATGCATGCATACATATTTGCTCTTTTTATATTTTATTTATTTTTAGATATTAAAAGTAAAGTCTGGATGTTGTATGAGTGGATATTGAGTGTCAAGTTATTGCACATTTTAATTAATATAAATGTATGTATGGTAGAAGTTGGTAATTGTCATTTTATTTAGCAAAAATGTTAGTAAAAATGTATTAAATATTGATGTAACTGGTCACATGACTTTGGCTGCAGGTCATGTGATATGTGGTGGGTGTATTTAAAACTGAGTAAAACTGAGTTTAATTGCACCTTGTGTTAATCATTGAGAAAGGGAGTTGTCCCGAAAGCTTTGTGTTTGATAAAGGTGTTCTGCTTTTACTCAACTGTGTTCGTGTGTTTTGATCTTCAGTAAACTTGTCAGCAGTGAAATATTTAATACCTTCCCTGTTTTGCCTTCCAGTGGCCCTTGTATTGTCCTCTGTTCCCCCTGCTCCCCCTTTGTTGGAAGTTCTGTTCTTGTTGTTTCCCATAAGTGTTCATATGATGGGGTTGTTGGTTTTTGATTCGCTCTGACCATCTCAGGGGAGGATATTCCTCTTCATCAAAAAAGAGTCATCCAAGTTGTTACCTGCTCCCTGATTCTCAGAGTAATTATCTAGTTCATTACTAGATAAAGGTCTCCCATTCAAAGTCTACTCTTGAGAACAGGGGGGGGGGGTAAGCATTATTGTTGTTGTATTCATTTTCATCTCTAGCAATCTTTTTTATTTCCTAGTATTTATAGTGTCAATTTGCTCTCCTATAGATCAAAAAAAAAAAACAAGTGCATTTAAAGTTATTAGTAGCAAAAATGGGGTCTTAAATGATTTTGCTATCTAAAAGTTTTACTTCTTCCCCCAGTGATTCAGTTTGTGTATCATTATTTTTAATTACCATGTCCATATACTCAAATCCATAATGGTCAAATAACTGGAGAAGTTCCCTATGAAACTGGGAATTTGTTATAATACCTGTTGGGTAGCGCCACATTCGCAAACCCTTAGGAGCAATTCTCCTTTTAATTCACTCCTTGAAATAATGGTTGTCCATTTGTATCTTTTTAATTTTAAGCAAAATGTGATCTAGTTGATTCAGTCAATTATTAAATGAGTGGTTAGTATTCACCTCTCCCACTCTGCTGGTAAACGGACAACTATTGACAAGCCAGTTTGATAAAATGGAGTTGGAACCATTTACAGTACTGTTTACATTGTCTCTATTAAATTCACATGTAGCATTGTTACTGACCTGTGATTCTGAGCGTACAGCAGGTCTCTGAACCACAGCTTGGTTCCCATTAGTTTCACTCAACCCAGGCAAATGGAAATTTAGTGCAGGAAGAAAAGAAGAAGTGCCCGGTGTGGCGTGGATGGTTAGTTGTGATAATTGTGACAACGAAAGCTGTTCTAGCCTTTCCATCCTTTCCATTAGTTGATCAATTAAGACAGTAAGGTCATCTGTAGAATTGGCAAGTGGAGTTGATACTTCATCGTTCTCCATTTAGAAACCAGTCAAAGTTTGTATAAGTGCTGCAACAGCTGATCTGGTGAGCACCTCGACAAAAAAAACAAAAAAAAAACAGAAGATAAAGACAGCAAACCAGTAAATCCACAAAAAAGCTCACACCAGGTGTAGTGCAGCAAGCAAAATTGTAGTCCAAATTCAAACACAATGCAGCAAACAACAGTGATGCAGCAAGCAGAGATCAATCCAACTTTGAACTCCAAGTTTAATCCAAATTCAAAACGTAAGCGCTTTTGTTCCTTAAAAAATTAATACAGGAACTTCATCAAAGTACTTTACATTCAGCTTCCTTTTAAAAGGTAAAACTTGTGACCTCCCTTCCTCTCCTCCATTCATCTACAAAAAAGTTTTTAAAGGACCACTCTGTTTTTTTTTTAAGTACAACACAGTAAGAAACTATATGCATAACACGACATAAATAATGCCATGCTATACAAATACAATAAAAAGCTACATTTATAAAATCACGTAAATATTACTATAGTTTGTCATATAATCTAAACATGAAAAACAGTTGTTTTAAAATCCTAAAATGCAAAAAGAATATTTAAGCCATCAAACTCTAGTCTGCTGAAGGTGTTAATAAATGAGTTAGGTTTTAAGTACTGTACATTTAATATTTAGCAAAATCAAATCTTATCTTTTCAAAGTTTTAATAAACTGGAAATTGACTAGCTATCATTCAAGTCTGGCCACTGAATACAGTCTAGTCAGATTTGCCAACTTAATTCTGCTTTCTCCAGTAAATAAGGCCTTGCTCAACCTCTAAATGAGGGAGATATTGATTCTAATATAACAAACTTGAATTTATGTTCATTATATTGCCCCATATGTTTAGCAAGTGCATTAAGTGAGCATTGGTCCCTGATATTCCTAAGGTGTTCACTTATTCTGTTTTTGAGCTTGCACTCCATTTTTCCAATGTAAAAGCATGAACATAGCTCACGAAGGGCACAATAGACCACTTTCTCAGTGGTACAAGAAAATCTGTTCCTAATTTTTATTTTTATTCCGTTGATGTTTAATTCATTAACCTCTAAAATATAGGAGCAAAATTTACAGGACCCATATTTGTACATGTACCCTGTACGTTGCTCTTCTTTTTGATGTTCCAGTAGTGTTTTGATGTCATGTCCTTCCCTGAATACACATGTAGGTTTATCACGTAGAATTGCTTTTATATCCCTTTCACATACTAAGCGTTTTCAAATTTTCACTATTATGTCCTTTATAAAGTATGCATCAGTGGAAAAACTGGTTAGAAAACATGATTTAAACTCATTTCCTTTTTCAATTGTTTCAACATCCAATTGACTAGAGTGGTAGACTATAGACTCAGATCTAACACTAATACTACTTGTATTAACTTCAAAATGTGTGTCTACATTACATTTACAATTTAACAAGGGTACAAAGAGTTCACTTGCTCTTTTTTTCTATTACTTCATTTATGATGTTTTCCACTAAATCGGATGGATAACTTATTTTCAAAAACATTTCCTTCAAATTACTGCATTCCTTTAAAAAGCATTCATTTAATGACACCATATGAGCTGCCCTTACAAATTGTCTCTTAAGGCCTCCTCGTTTTTGGTGGAATGGATGGCAGCTGTGAGATAGTGTGGCTTATAAACAGCTTAGTATTAACTAAAAAGTATAATTTCTTAATATACTTACAATCTGTAAGGAAGCTTGGATGCATTCTTAAATAAGGTAATTACTTTTAATCTAATCTATTTTTTTAGTTCTTAGTTTAAAATCAATAATTAACACACACACACACACACACACACACACACATATATATATATATATATATATATATATATATATATATATATATATATATATATTCAATATTCATTCAATGTAAACTATAAATTAGTTTTCAGGAAATAAGTTTTTTATAGTACTTCGAATTATATACAAATGCTGAAGATACAGACAGCAAACCAGTAAATCCACAAAAAAGCTCACACCAGGTGTAGTGCAGCAAGCAAAATTGTAGTCCAAATTCAAACACAATGCAACAGACAACAGTGTTGGAGCAAGCAGAGATAAATCCAACTTTGAACTCTAAGTGTAATCCAAATTCTAAATGTAAGCGCTTTCGTCCCTTAAAAAATTAATACAGGAACTTCATCAGACAAAGTACTTTACATTCAGCTTCCTTTTAAAAGGTAAAACATGTGACCTCATTTCCTCTCCTCCATTCATCTACAAAAAAGTTTTAAAGGACCACTGTTTTTTTAAAGCAAGTACAACACAATAAGAAACTACATGCATAAAACCACACAAGTAATGTCATGCTATATAACTACAACACAATAAAAAGCTATATTTATAAAATCACATAAATATTACTATAGTTTGGCATGTAATCTAAACATGCAAAACAGTTGTTTTAAAATCCTAAAATGCAAAAGAATATTTAAGCCATCAAACTCTAGCCTACTGAAGGTGTTGATAAATGATTTAGGTATTAAGTACTGAACATTTAATACTTATTTAATAATAAACATTATTTAGCAAAATCAAATCTTATCTTTTCAAAGCTTTAGGTTTTAATAAACTGGAAATTGACTGGCTATCATTCAAGCCTGGCCAATGAATACATTCTAGTCAGATTTGTCAACTTAATTCTGCTTTCTCCAGTAAATAAGGCCATGCTCCACCTCTAACTGAGGGAGATATTGATTCTAATATAACAAACTTGAATTTATGTTCATTATATTGCCTTATATGTTTAGCGAGTGCATTAAGTGGGCATTGGTTCCTGATATTCCTAAGGTGTTCACTTATTCTGTTTTTGAGCTTGCGCTCCATTTTTCCAAAGAAAAAGCATAAACATAGATCACAAAGGGCACAATAGATCACTCTTTCAGTGGTACAACAAAATCTGTTCCTGATTTTTATTTTTATTCCATTGATGTTTACTTCATTAACCTCTAAAATATAAGAACATAATTTATAGGACCCACATTTGTACACATACCCCGTACATTGTGCCTCTTTTTGTTGTTCAAATAGTGTTTTAATGTTATGTCCTTTCCTGAACACACATGTAGGTTTATCACCTAGAATTGCTTTTATATCCCTTTCACATGCTAAGAATTTCTAATTTTTCACTATTATGTCCTTTATAAAGTATGCATCAGTGGAAAAACTGGTTAGAAAACATAATTTAAACTAATTTCCTTTTTCAATTGTTTCAACATCCAATTGACTAGAGTGGTAGACTATAGACTCAGCTCTAACACTAATATTACTTGTATTAACTTCAAAATTTGTGTCTATATTACATTCAGAATTTAACAAGGGTACAAAGTGTCCCCTTGCTCTTTTTTCTATTACTTCATTCATGATGTTTTCCACTAAATCGGATGGATAACTTCTTTTCAAAAACATTTCCTTCAAATTACTGCATTCCTTTAAAAAGCATTCATTTAATGACACCATACGAGCAGCCCTTACAAATTGTCCCTTAAGGACTCCTAGTTTTTGGTGGAATGGATAGCAGCTCATGTAGTGTAGAAATTGTTCTAATATGTATCTTTACAGTATATTTCAGCTGTAAATCTATTACGCTCTAAGTCTTTTTTAAGTAAAATGTCAAGGTAAGCAATTTCCTTATTGTTCACAGAATGTGTGAATTTTAAAAAAGATGTAGAATTATTTATATAATCTAAGAATGGCTCTATTTGTTCTCTTGGGTCATTCCAAAGGATGAATATGTCATCCAGGAAATGGGTATACATGTGGCAATGTTGGAAAAAATAGACTCAAATAAGAATTTCTTTTCCCATTCCAGCATTACCACATTTGCGTACATGCCTCCGCATGCTATACCCATTGCTACTCCTTCTATCTGGATGTAATATTCACTGTCGAATACAATATAGTTGTTTCTTACAACTATGTCTAAAAGTTGTTCCAGCATATTGGTTTTATCTTGTCTGACTCTCTTTGACATCAGATAGTCACAGAACCAATTTATTCCTAAGTCATGAGGAATGACAGAATACAGGTCCCTTACATCAACTGGTATGAATATGCAAGAGTTATTAAACTCAGTTGTATTGATTTTCTTTAAGAAATCCCATGAGTCGATGCATAATGAAGGTTCAGATTTTATCAAATACTTTAGCTGTAGATCTAAGAATTTTGCCAGTGAATATGTTATAGAACCTCTAGCATCAACAATGGGATGGAAAGGGGGTTGGTGTATGTCACTATGTATCTTTGGAACCCAAAAATTAGTAGGTCTAATTGGAAAGTCCATGGTTAAAAATCTATGTTCCTCTAAAGTGATGAGCCCATCAAAGAAGAGGTCTTTGAGAAAGCCACAGACTTTCCTGTATGCTCCATTTAGTTCATTCAGTGAACTGTATGCATATGTCTTACTACTCAAGATTTCTTTTATCTTCTTTATGTAATCTGTTTTCCACATAAGGACAACACCACCCACTTTATCCGGTTTCATGACCCTCAAATTAGTTTGTTGACAAAATATTAAGTTCCATTTCTTCCTCAACACTTAAGTTATTTTTAGTTCTTTGCTTATACATATTCCCACAGTGAGTCCTGATGTCCAACTCACATACCCTTTCAAAAATGTCCAAAGAGGGGTGAGTGGAGGGTTATAGGTTTTAGAAATGTGTAAAGGATGCATAACATTCTCTACCCCTTGAAACACCAGATTCAAATTTAATTTTCTGATGTACTCTTTTAAGTCCATGAGTGTATTCACCATACTGGCTGGTTTATTAGGAGTGAATTTAGACAAAGAGGAATATCTTCCCCTGAGACGGTCAGAGCGAATCAAAAACCAACAACCCCATTGTATGAACACTTATGGGAAACAACAAGAACAGAACTTCTAACAAAGGAGGAGCAGGGGGAACAGATGACAATACAAGGGCCCCTGTAAGGCAAAACAGGGGCGGTATTAAATATTGACATTCCACTTCAAAATACGACAGAGACTTTCGGGGGGGGGGGCACAACTGAGATGGTTTTGTTACCAGCTGTTTCCATTCATTTTAACACTGTATGTGATTTTAGGGTGTATAATTTCACTACACTTGATTTAAATGTTCATGTTTGTAACCTTTTAGCAAAAGGCTTCACATTTACTCCTAATAAACCAGCCTGTATGATGAATACACTCATGGACTTAAGAGAGTACATCAGAAAATTACATTTGAATCTGATGTTTCAAGGGGTAGATGTGTTCAACTAGGAACCAGTTAAATCAACTGTCTACAAGCACAAACTTTTTTTGTTGCTGAATATTTTCACTGAGTCTGAATACTACCAAAAGTGATGAAGCCAGACTGAAGCAATCACTTCTCTTAGATGTTCATTTTTTTGGGGGGTGGGTACTTATTGGCCACACCTAGGGAGTCAAGGCTGTCATGTAGGATTTCTGCCGCACAATTCTCCCGGCTGAACTATAACTCTCAACTGTCCAGATTTTGAATAGATCTTTTGCTTCTTATTTTTGGTTTGTTCCTCATAAAATTTGTGGTTTTCTGGCAAATCATTTAGGATTGAAGTCATTTAATAATGACAGATATTGAGTTTCAGACTTCATACCCTTCAGAAAAATGCATGCTAAAGCAAGACCTGTTATTCTATCAACTGTCTAAGTTTATACAAGAGCAATATTTAAAAATTTTCCTTATTTTTGGGCCTTTGTCCCACTTCTATTTATGGCTTTTCCAGATTTCTTGCTCTGAGGTTGAGAGGTATGAGAAATATGTCAGGGCCATCACCATCAGCCAGAGACATTTCAAATTGTGACATACTTTTTGTACCCCACTCCCCCATGTAGTGACTCTGGATGTGTCCAAGCAAGGCAAGGAGCAGTTATGCAGTATAAGTGTGAAAAGTATCCCCCCCATCCAAGGTAGACAGAAGTACTACAGTGGCTTTTCATCTATCCTTCATTTTGCAGAATGTTTTGGTTTTCTGTCATATTTTTATATTGTTGCTTTATGCTTCTTATTATTCAGAAAATGCATGTTGTTGCAGTGCATGTTTCTCTGTGCTTAAGAAACAATGCTTTAATGACCATCAGGTAAGCTTGTCTGGGATTGTAAGATGCAAGTAAGCTTTAATAAGCATATTGTTAAATAATTATCAGCATTGAAAGCCTTTATGTTGTTGCTAGGCAGAGAATATTTACATAGCTAGAGAAAGTATAAGCCTTAGGTATTGAAATGCATATGACAGTATTTCTAATAAAGAACAGGATTACAGTATTTTCAGAGTCACATTACATTTGTTGGAGACTCGCAGTCATCTTTGCAGGCTTTACCTTTAAACTAAACAGAATGCCAATCTATCATGTGTGGTCCACAACCTGTGCAGTAATCCTTTAAGCAGTTTATTTTGAGCTTGTTTCTTGTTTGCTGTTCAGTTTTTACTTTGATCATGTTTTCCCGATGAAACAAGTAGATAATTGTTTTTACAAGTGGAGTAATCTGTATTACAGAAATTTCTGCTTTCAGCATGTTACTTGGTACTTTTATAAAGCTGAATATAAATTATAATTAGAACTGCAGTGCAAGGGGAAGTGGTTTAAGTTGAGTGCTGCTTGTTTTTTATACTTTATTTTGACTGGCATTCCAATAATGTATTTAAAAATAATTTATTTTTTCATGCTTCACAACCCTTTTGTTTCCATCTAGATATTAAGTAAGCTGTCAGGTAGCCAATGCATTGAAATATTTTTTTTATTTTCTCTTCATTTTGTCTTGATTGGAGTCTCATAATGTTGGTTTGGCACCCAGGGCAGTGTATTTAATTAAAATCCCAGTTTTGTGGTTTTGAGCATAGCTCTGCTCCTTTCAAGTTGGCCACACCCATTCCCATTGGCCCCACCCATTCAGCTGTCTCCTGCAGTCCCCCCTTTGATTTAAAGTCACCAGCTACCACTGGTGTGTGTGTGTGTGTGTGTGTGTGTGTGTGTGTGTGTGTGTGTGTGTGTGTGTGTGTGTGTGTGTGTGTGTGTGTGTGTGTGTGTAATTATTCTGCTCTTTTTTGTTCTCTTTTTCACTCTCTTACCCTTTCTCTTTTCATTTTTGATATCTTCTCTAAAAGCTATTATGTTAATTAAAAAGGTTGCTTAAAGGAGAGCTATAAATTCATTAATAATCATTAGAAATCAGGAGTGAAGAGGGGAGGGAGTAATGTAGTTAGTTACTGAGTATTGCTATATGCTTTATTACAGCTTGATTGACAAAGTTTAATAATAATAAGCATAGTTTAAGATGCATATTTTTCCTTTCTCTCATTTGATTTTTCTAAGTAATCCAATGTTTTCAATGATACTTGGTGGTGGGGGTGATTCACACTACTTAATTTAAATTAATTAAACTCTTTAATTTTGTTAAAAGGAAAAAAATGCATGTTTTTAGTAATATGGAGCTTAAATGTGAAGCGGTGCTTTGTTTGGGGAGACTGATGTTGTTTATGAACTGTATATGCTGAATGCAGTTGCTCGTTTTTTGTTTTGCGAATGAACGGTTACAGTTAAATGTTCCTGATTTGGGCATAAAGGCTTTAACCGTTGAACAATGAATAAAGCTCAAGTGCTTTTATTTAGGTGAAATTTCATCTTTTATGAGTATCCTAGTTTTCCTGCTAAGATCACGAGTTTGGTAATATACAGGCTCGAATATTAAATAAATGAAGACAGGCAATAAACTGTGTGACCATTATGTTTGATGTGGCACATTAAAGAGACAGCTGTTAAACATACTTACTTAAAGGGGCCGTGTTTAATTTCCTTACAACTTCAGCTATATGTTAATCAGCAGTCATTTCATTGCTATAAATGCTTGATTCACTGCTAGGACAACTGAAGCTGAAGAAAGTCATCAGTTTAAAGCCATTTTCAAGCAGAATGTGTACAGTTACACATAGTAGAGAATTTTCGTAGTTGGGCTACCTATAGTTCCTCAACTTAGCTAACATTAATATAACTGCTTCAATAAAACAATTTACTTTTTTCAACATAATCTTTTTGACTTTATCTATAAATTTATTACTTCTTCCTCAACATTATTAATGGAGAGAGTATATTTACTGTGGCTTACTAGTTAGTTCTGAATATCTTCCACATTGGCCCTGTACAACATTGTTAGCTTAATTTTTTAATACATTAGGAGTCATACAATCTTTCTGAAAGGGTGATGTGATAAATGAGTGTCAGCTGTCTCTAACATTTATTATAAATGTTAGTTTTTGGAACTGAATTTTGAAAGTGCGTTGGAAAATATTTAGTCAGCCTGTTGCTCTCAAAATATATTTTTAAATGTGTAGTTTTAGATTTTAATTTGGCAAGCTGAAACTCTAATAAGAGAGATGGTTTAGGATGAGGAAAGCAGTAAAATAAGAAGTCATGAAAGAGATATAAAGACTGATTAACTGCTTCCTTCTAATTATTACAGACTGCTTTTATTGTCATGATAAAATGATAAATTGAAAAAGTGTATTACTTTAAAGAGAGAATAGATGAAAGGGGGTGGGGAGAAGATAGAAGGGAAAAAAAGAGAAATGGGGGAAAAGGGAAAGGAAAAAGAGAAAAAAAATTAGCTCTTATGTCAGTTGTCTGATTTTTTATTTATTTTATTTATTTTACATTTGTTGACCGAGCTAGTCTAGCTGGATATATGTCCATTTTCAGTAGAGGCCCGGGGAGAAAAGCTCCATATTAAAACATACTAGACACACAAAGTATTAAGTAATAAGTTACAGAACATTAAACTTCAGATGCAGATAGGTTGCTAGACAAAAACAGGTGATTAAGGTAATTTAGCAAACATTGATGGAACAGAAGAATAGCACAAAAATAAGATAAGGTAATACTTAGTTTTTTTTTCTTTGTGTGTGAATGCTGTGGGAAGAAAGTCTTCTGCAGAATATGGGAGTGTGGGAGAGCAGGTAGTTGAAAACAGGACTGGAAGAGTAAGTGGAAGGGGAGTAACTCGGGAGAGAAAAAGAGGTAAATTACATCTTAGGTGTATATGAGCAACTAGAGCATCTAGATGGTAGAGGCCTTAAAGTGGCAATAAAGTGAGTAAGAAACTTGGGAAGACTGATTGTGATGTAAATAGACAGAGATAGTCTTAGTCAGGGTTTGAACAGGGACATAGCCAATGGTTTTTAAGGTATTGTTTTAGTTTCTTTTTGAAGAATATTGTTGAATATAGTGATGTGCGTTCACTGAGAAGTAGGTTCCAACTTTTCCCCACAGTATTAGAGAAAAGGGAATCTCCTGCTTTGTTGTTGGGTTTATGTATGGATAGCAGAAGTTTATTGGCTGAGCATAGGTTTGTACAATTCTTATATGGGCAGATTAGACTAGTGAGAATTGGTATGTTTTCTGGGTGGTAAAGGGTTTTATGTGCAATATTCAGTTGATGAAATAAAATTTGATTGTGGAATTCAAGCCAACCAAGCAGCTTCATATTTAGGCAGTGGTGTGTTCTAAAAGGGGAGCTGGTAGCAAATCTGGCAATATAATTGTAAGAGACTACCAGCTTGTGAAGGTTGCATTTGGATAGATTTGTATATATAGGAGAGGCATAAAAGAGAGTAGAGATAAGATGGGTTTGGGCAATAGTAGTTCTAGCTATAGGAGTAAGGAAGGGCTTTATTTTATAGAGGGAGCCAAGTTTTTGGTTTACGGATTTGATTGTGATGTTGATGTGAGTATCATAGTTAAGGCTGTGGTCAATAGTTACTCCTAAGAGTTTAGTAGTAGTGTCAGGAGATATGACTGTACCATTTTTAGATTTGATAGTGAAGTTAAGTGGGGTGGACTTTTGTGCAGGAGTAAAGAACAAGAGTTTAGTCTTTTTGGGGTTAAGGAGGAGACACCGCTGTAGAAACCATTCTTCTACAAGCTCAAAGGTATTCTGGGTGAGGGACTGCAGTTCAGACGGCCCTGTGGCTGAAGATATTAATGTGGAGTCGTCTGCATATTGTATAGTTACAGCTTGGGGAATACTAATAGATAGATCATTTATGAAGATAGAGAACAGAAGAGGGCCTAATATGGATCCTTGGGGTACACCAAAGGTGACAGGTAGGTGGGAGGATAGAGTGTTTTCCCATAGCACTGCCTGTTGCCTATTGTCTAGATAGGACTTGAACCACTGTAATGCTTGAGTATCAGATGAGAGGGACTTGGGAAGATTCAGCAGTAGCTGATGGTTAACCATGTCAAATGCTTTTGAAAGATCAATAAAGATAGCAGAAGACAGGGTATTATTGTTGCGATTTTTGTTGATGTGGTCAGAAAAGGAAAGGAGGGCAGTAGTGGTGCTATGGAAAGGTCGAAAGCCATGCTGGGAGCTGGCTAATAGGTTATTTTGAAGAAGATGGTCTAATAGTTAATGGTGGATGCATTTTTCCATGATTTTTGCTATTGGAGAGAGGAGGGCAATTGGACGGAAGTTTGAAAGTTCTGATGAGTTGCCACCTTTATGTAGTGGGATGATATGTGAAACTTTCCAGATGGCTGGGATAGTACCTTCAATAATGGTTCTATTTATAAGGATAGAGATTGGGAAGGCAATAACTTTAGCGTCAATTTGAAGGTATTTAGAAGGCAAATGGACTGCTGAAGGGGTAGTGGGTTTGAGTTTTTGAAGGAGGGTACAGATGAGGGATGTGGGGACAGGGCAGAGTTGGAAAATGGGAGATGAGGTATGTGAGGAGGAGGGCAGATTAGAGGATACATGAGGTAGAGAGTTAGCAAGTGACTGGATGGCTTCAATAAAGAAGTTATTGAAGGAGTCAACAATTTGTTTGGGAGTGCCAAGGGTAATTCCAGATGGGGTTGGAGTTTTAGAATTGCCTGGGTGAATGAGTCTAGTGATACCTGACCAAAATTTCTGTGGACTTTGCTGGTTAGTATTTTGAAGTTGGAAGAAGAATTTTTTTTTGTCTGATATTATAGATGTTTTAGTAGAGTTTCTGAGTTGTTTAAATTTTACATGATCAGATGGGCTTTTAGAGGTACGCCATTTGGCCCAGAATTTGTTTCTTAGCAAAATGTTTTTCTTAGTTTCCTTAGTAAGCCATGGAGCTGTTTTGGTGGAGTTCCTAAGGCTACAGGAAGGGGCATGGTAGTCAAGGATTTCAAGGAACTTGGAATTAAAGTATGCCACAGCTTCTTCAAGTTGGAGGTGTTTTAATGGTGTCCAGTTACATACACTCAATTCATTTTGGAAGTGTTCTGGGTTGAAATGTTTATTTGAGTGAGTAGTTCTAAAAGTTGTAGGGCTGGGTATATTAAGCTTTTTCCTAATAATATAGGTTAGGGAGTGATCACTAAGGTCATCAGGCAGTATACCTACATTATAGGTTATGGACTGGGTATTTATTAGGATCCAATCAAGGGTGGTTTCTTTGTTGGTGGGTTTATGGGTGTGAGTAGGTGAGGTGATAATTTGGGAGAAGCCATGTAAATTTATGTGATTAGTTGGGTTGTCAGTATTACAGGTATTCCAGTCTATATTAAAGTCACCTAGCACAATGGTTTCCTGTGGATAGTTAATGGACAGCCAGTAAAGGATATTTTTGAGGGAGTTGACGTTATTGCCTGGAGGAAGATATGAGCATAAAATGTAGATGGATTTACAAGTATTTAGCTGTAGCTTAGTGATAATAATTTCAGAGTTAGTAGTGGATCGTGGGTGAGTATCTAGTAGTGAAAGTTGGAGCCCTGCTTTGTATATTATAGCCACACCCCCACCCTTCTTGTTAAGGCGATCCATTCTTAAAATGTTATATCCAGGAGGGGTGATTTCATAGTCTTGGGTTGTTGGTTTTAACCATGTTTCGGTTAAGCAAAGGATGTCAAAGTCATGTACATCCAGTAGGGCATGAAGGTGTGTAACTTTATTGTTTACACTTCGTATATTTAAGTGAGCTAAGAAGAGGGAGTTATGAGGCCTTGTAGGGGTAGGAGGGGGAGAGGTAGAAGGCCTACTGATATATATATATATATATATATATATATATATATATATATATATATATATAGGAGCACTACAGAAACCTGAAAGACCAAAATCCTGAAAGTTCAAAATCCTGAAAACTCAAAATCCTAAAAACACACAGGATACCAACACTTACTATATTCCAGCACAAGTACATACATAAACATATTACCCTTCAACTATATAGAGGGGGACAAGCCCCCTGCACCCCCCATGTGGGGGGCTGTGCTCTCCACACCCCCTGCTACTTAAATATATCAACTCCAAGATTGCACTTCGCTGCACTAAGTGCAATCTTGGAGTTGATATATTTAAGTAGCAGTAAGTGTGGGGGGTGCAGGTGGGCTTGCCTCCCATTTTATACTTGGAGAACAGTAATATAGTTTGTGTTTTATTTGCTTCTGTATGTACTTGTGCTGGAATATAGTAAGTGTTGGTATCCTGTGTGTTTTCAGGATTTTGAGTTTTCAGTATTTTGAGTTTTCAGGAATTTGAACTTTCAGGATTTTGGTCTCAGCATTTTGGTCTTCAGGATTTTGGGCTTTCAGGATCCTGTAGCGCTTATATATATATATATATATATATATATATATATATATATATATATATATATATATAGTTTATAAAGTTGTTATTACTTTAAATTTTTATTTTTGTACTAAAACATATATATCATTTTAAACTGTACTCTCATGCAGAAGTGTTTTTTAGTTATGGGAGGACACATATTTTATTTAATAGACTGTATTAGTATTGTTGTGTTGTTACTAACAGCAGTTCTATAATAAACCCTCTCTAAGCAAGCTTATTTTGGAGATAGGATGTTTTAAATTGAAAACAAATGCTAATAGGAAAAATAGTTAAATGGAGTAGGTGAATCATCATTTAGCAGTATTTAATGTATTTATGAGAAGATAGTTTTGAATAAATGTTAGACTACATAAAAGTTTTATTACACATTTTGATAAGTAAATTATACAAATAGTCATTGTCTGCAGATTTACATAACACAATTGTTCGGTGTTACTATAAATGATGGTTATGAGCCTTTGCTGCATATGCTAGAATCCCCTACCATCCCCCAAAGAATTGGTTCTAATTGGTCATTAGTTACAAAACATGATTTCTCCTTTCAAGATGTATGAGAAAAAGGGGAGAAACAGGAAATGAAATAATATACTATAAAACTCTATGGGGGAATGATAAACTTATAAAAGCATACAGTCTATTGATAGTATGACAGAAATATATGTTTTATTGGTGCTTGTAAACAAAACACTGAAAAGACTGTACATGATAGTACAGATATACATACAGAAGGGATAAAATAATTGTTGTTAAATATGCCAAGAAGGGTTGTTACATGGTTACCCTAGATGCTCAAAGTTTATTCATGTGCATAAGCAACACTTATGGTATAGAAGTTGTTAGAGAAGTTATGAATAGTCTGGGGTATAGTAATACTAATGAAATTCTGTTGATCTGTACACTATTGGATCTCATCCTATCTAACAAAATCTTTATGTATGAGAATACTATATATCTGCAAAAGTGGGAGGTTGCTATGGGAACACCCTGCACAAATTCTTATGCAAATTTGACAGTATACCACTGGGAAATGAAACATGTATTTAACAATAAATTTAATAAAAATGTTTAGATGTATAAATGTTTTGTTGATGATATTTTTTTGTTGTGGGATGGGGAACTACATTCTTTACTAGATTTTATAAAGTATTTGGGACAGGCAACAGATTTTCTAAAGTTTACATCGTATTCCCTTAATTGCATAGACTTCTTAGATATGACAGTTTACAGGGATGAAATGGCAGCCATAAACACCAAGCTCTTTCATAAGACATGTTGGAAGAATAGTTTATTAGAATATACTAGTATGCATCCGAGACACATTTTTCCCAACATAGTTGAAGGACAGCTACATAGAATGAATAATATATGCAACACAGATAAGGATAAAAGGGAAAAGCTAGATAGGTTACAAGAATTGTTGGTTGATAGAGGATATGGAAAATCTAACTTAGAAAATATTAAGGAAGTGTTCATGCAGAATATCGGTTGTAATAATGGAACAGCTGTGGGCAAAAGAAAAAAATTCATATAATAGGAAAAATAAAGTGTGTTTTATGACCAAGTATGTCAATAATAGTAATAAGATATGTGATATTATGAGAAGATATTGGCATTTTTTGACAGGAGATAAAGAAACTCTTAATGTTATAGGACAGACTCCTAGTTTTGTATATAAAAATAATAGGAATCTGAAACAGCTTCTGTGCAATGAAAGGCAAAGTGCAACATCATACACACATAAAGTAGGAACTTTTCCTTGTAAAAATTATAGGATGTGTGAGTATATTAAGTACAGGAGTTTGAACATCCATCTCTGCCCTTTACTTTTGTTGCTAGATTTTATGGCACATCCAACAGCTCTAATTTAGTTTATTTTGCGGAGTGTAAAAATTGTGAATGTTTTTATGTAGGTAAAACCCAGAAAAGGCTTAAAGATAGAATTTATCAGCATATGTATGACATAACAAATAAAAATAAATTGAATGCTTTAGCCAGGCATTTAATGGAATTTTCCACACATAGCTTTTGTTTTAGGGTTTTACAATTAGTTTCTCTTGACAAAAAGGGAGGTAATCATAATATTCAAGTAGAAAGGGCAGAACAAAAGTGAATTTTAAGGTTGTAGGCACATGTATATCCTGGTTTGAATAACTATGTGTGTATTAAACCGGAGCTAGTTGCCCGCCCTTAAATGAAAGAAAAGTGAATTGATGGCTTGATGAAGTGTTTTAATTATTTTAATTGATTTTCTATTATTTTGTAACGTATAAATGGTGTATTACTATGCTAAGTTGTATTAAGGACTTGAGAAAGCGTAGATTAACTATGTGAAAGCGCATGTGTATAATAAATTGTTTTTACTACTGTGGTGTTCTCCTGTTTTCTTTTTCTCTGATATTTTTTATTTTGTCCTTGGGAGACCTTTGGGTTTGTGCTGATGTTTTTTTCATTTAGTTAAATTTTAAATAATAAAGTTATGAGAAATTTAGAGAAGATTAAATTAATCAGCTATCCTGTTTCTATGCATAAATTAACATCCAGAACAAAAATGCGTATTCAGTCTAACCATATTAAAGAAACATATTCTTCTGAAAGTAAGAAAATGGTAACTGATGTAGATGAATGTTTACAAATAATTAGAAACAACTTTAATAAAGTTATTCAAGATAATCCAACAATGGATTCTCAAGAAATAATTACAACTTTTATCAAAAATTGCTCTAAAAATAGGCTGACTGAAGATCAAAAGAAATTAATAGACAAACCCATACTATTGTCTCAACTCAAATTACCAAACTAAAACCTAACAAAGCATCTGGTAATGATGACATGATATTGGAATTATAAAAACCATTACCTACAGAAGCTTTACATATTTTACATAAAGTCTTTCAGATTTATAGATTTAACAACAGTTCCTCCATCCTGGAAATACACACTTATTTCTCCAATTTTAAAGACAGATAAAAATCCAGTGGACTGTTCCTCATATAGTCAAATTTTGTTTTTAAATATTGCTTATAAAATATTTATGGTGATACATGCTACAAGATTACAATAATTTCTACCATATCTGATTAATAATGATCAAACTGGATTTATAATAAATAGGAATACTTATGACAATATTAAAAGAATATTAACTATTAAAAATGTTGCAGATAAAAAAGATAGTTTAACATTGTTAAGCTTAGACATAAATATTGTTTTTGACACAGTAAAATGGTCATATTTATTACTGGTTTTAGAGGAGTATAACTTCTCAACATCTTTCTCACAGCTCATTAATTTACTTTATGATAATTCTTTTGCTTACATAAAAACTTGTTTCTTGTATATCAGAGTCAGTTCCAGTTTCTAAAAGGACTAAACAGGGTTGTCCATTTTCACCACTATTATTTACTTTAATCATGGAACCATTTGTAAACTATATAAGATTGAGAATCGATATTAGGGATGTACAGATAAATAATAAATTAAATTGCAAAATATTATTATTTACAGATGACATTCTTCTGACTTTAAATGATAATAAAAAATCTCTTAAGGCTGCATTTTATGCAATAGAAACCTTTCAGAAAAAAATCTGGACTTACTTTTAATGAAAACAAAACAAAAATGTTACTTATAAATGCAAATATTAATGACATGGAAGAAAAACTTTCTATATATGTAGAGGGAGAAAAATTGCATATCTTGGCATAATTTTAAAAGAAAACATTAGAAATACAATAGAAGAGAATTATAAAAACTATGTAGTTATTATTAAAGATCTTAATAATAAATGGAATACTTTTTTTTACCATGGAAGAGAGGCTTTCTTTAATAAAAATGATTATTTCACAAAAAGTTTTATATATAATACAATCCCTTTCACAACCCCCTCCTAGAACATATTAAAAAATTTAATTTTAAAATTTCTTTGGTATCCTAACAAATCAAGATTGGAGTTAAATCATCATGTAAGAGACTGGTCAATAGATGGAAGTGGTATTCCAGAAATAGAATTATATTCATTGTTGTCAATTATAAAAACAATCCCCTTATGGTTAAATAAAAGCTAAAATGCCAAATGGAAAGAAATAGAAGAAATCATACGTATGGAACCAAACCAGATAGCTCATACACAATGAAATATGATAACAAATAATACATTTTCATGGATAAAGAGATGCTGACAGCTGCAAAAATCCAACAAGGCCTTTACTAGTGCAAAAACACAAGCGCTTTCACAAAATGAACTTCCTCAGGTGTACATCAAGCACTAATGAGACACACCTATATATACACAGTACAAATCACATGATGTAAAACAATCAACTTCCTGCTTAAAAATTTTTTAACATGTATATAAGAAATACATATAAAAATATATACACATAAATAAAACCTAAACAGTAAACATAAATATAAATATAAACATCATTTAATATACATTAAATACTAAAATAAACAAATAAACACTTTAAAATCATCTTTTTAGTGGCCTCATTTTCAACCTAGGTTTTAGGGGAATGCATTCATTAAGACCATGCCCTTCCGTACTTCTCAACTTGGTAATCCAGATAGCTTCTAGATTCTCAGTCCTATTATACATATCATCCTGTCTAATACTCTCATGCAGCAACCCAATCACTCTAAAACCAAAAACATGAGATACATCTGTACTAGATACATATTTAGAAAGTGCATTAGTTGTACTGAGTTTCCTGATGTTATAAACATGCTCCCTAATCTGATCCCTAAGATGCCTATCCATCTTACCAACATAAAATTTGGCACAGGTCCTACAGCTAGCAAGGTAAACAACATGTTTACTATCACAGGTGCCAGAAACTTTAAAAATGTAATTTCTACCCTGATCAGGGTGGGTAAATGATGACCCACTATCTATATAGCTACACCAATTGCAATTCCCACACTGTTGAGTGCCACTGCAAACACTGTGTAACCTATCCTCCTTTGGATAGCAAAGTCTCCTTTTAATAGATCTGTCATTTCTAAAACTGATCCTAGGAGTGTCGTCAATTATACCTGATACTTCACTGTCCATCAATAACACCTGCCAGTGTTTCCTGATAATATTAATATACCTATCCACATCAGAAGTGTATTTCAGAGAGACTCTCAGATTAGCCTGAGTTGAGATCTTATCTGAACTTTCCAAAGGTTGTTTCTTCATGGAGAAATAAGGTCTGGCTCTATCACTCCGTTTACACATAGCTCTGGGTACTTGTTCAGGCAAGGTCCTATCATCATACCCTCTTTCTTTCAAGAAGCTTTTAACTCTATCCACTTCACTTTCAAAATCTTCTTCCCTCACATTTAGTCTTGAAGCCCTCATGGCCTGATTTGCCACAACATTTCTAAATATATGGGGGGGATGCGCACTGTCACGATGTAGAAGATGGTTAACATGACAACTCTTCCTGTACTGTTTAGTATATACATTCCCTTCCGGGTCTCTCAGTACTGCTACATCTAAAAAATCTAAACCTTCATAGGATATCTTATGTGTGAATTGCAAATAATCTGTAGACTTGTTAACATGCTGCAAAAATCTGGAAAACACTCCTCATCTCCCTCCCACAAAATAAAAACATTGTCTACAAATCTACGATAAAACAAAACATGCTCACCAAAAGGACCCTTAAAGATATAACGCTCCTCCCAAACTGTCATGACTGCATTGGCGTAGCTATTGGCACAAGAAGTGCCCATAGCTACGCCATTGCACTGTCTAAACATCTGGTTACTGACATGGGTGTGACAGCTGTTCAACAATTTTTAGAGAGCTATACACAGTATAGTAATGAGATAGTCACTTTATTGGTAAATTTATTGAGAATGGTGCTTGAACACAATATATTTTTGTTTGGTAACCAGATGTTTAGACAGTGCAATGGCATAGCTATGGGCACTTCTTGTGCCAATAGCTATGCCAATGCAGTCATGGCAGTTTGGGAGGAGCGTTATATCTTTAAGGGTCCTTTTGGTGAGCATGTTTTGTTTTATCGTAGATTTGTAGACGATGTTTTTATTTTGTGGGAGGGAGATGAGGAGTGTTTGTCCAGATTTTTGCAGCATGTTAACAAGTCTACAGATTATTTGCAATTCACACATAAGATATCCTATGAAGGTTTAGATTTCTTAGATGTAGCAGTACTGAGAGACCCGGAAGGGAATGTATATACTAAACAGTACAGGAAGAGTTGTCATGTTAACCATCTTTTACATCGTGACAGTGCGCATCCCCCCCGTATATTTAGAAATGTTGAGGCAAATCAGGTCATGAGGGCTTCAAGACTAAATGTGAGGGAAGAAGATTTTGAAAGTGAAGTGGATAGAGTTAAAAGCTTCTTGAAAGAAAGAGGGTATGATGATAGGACCTTGTCTGAACAAGTACCTAGAGCTATGTGTAAAAGGAGTGATAGAGCCAGACCTTATTTCTCCATGAAGAAACAACCTTCTGAAACTTCAGATAAGATCTCAACTCAGGCTAATCTGAGAGTCTCTCTGAAATACACTTCTGATGTGGATAGGTATATTAATATTATTAGGAAACACTGGCAGGTGATATTGACGGACAGTGAAGTATCAGGTATAATTGACGACACTCCTAGGATCAGTTTTAGAAATGACAGATCTATTAAAAGGAGACTTTGCTATCTGAAGGAGGATAGGTTACAAAGTGTTTGCACTGGCACTCAACAGTGTGGGAATTGCAATTGGTGTAGCTATATAGATAGTGGGTCATCATTTACTCACCCTGATCAGGGTAGAAATTACATTTTTAAAGTTTCTGGCACCTGTGATAGTAAACATGTTGTTTACCTTGCTAGCTGTAGGACCTGTGCCAAATTTTATGTTGGTAAGACGGATAGGCATCTTAGGGATCGGATTAGGGAGCATGTTTATAACATCAGGAAACTCAGTACAACTAATGCACTTTCTAAACATGTATCTAGTACAGATGTATCTCATGTTTTTGGTGTTAGAGTGATTGGATTGCTGCATGAGAGTATTAGATTAGTTAAATTAATTAGTATTAGGACTGAGAATCTAGAAGCTATCTGGATTACCAGGTTGAGAAGTACGGAAGGGCATGGTCTTAATGAATGCATTCCCCTAAAACCTAGGTTGAAAATGAGGCCACTAAAAAGATGATTTTAAAGTGTTTATTTGTTTATTTTAGTATTTAATGTATATTAAATGATGTTTATATTTATATTTATGTTTACTGTTTAGGTTTTATTTATGTGTATATATTTTTATATGTATTTCTTATATACATGTTAAAAAATTTTTAAGCAGGAAGTTGATTGTTTTGCATCATGTGATTTGTACTGTGTATATATAGGTGTGTCTCATTAGTGCTTGATGTACACCTGAGGAAGCTCATTTTTTGAAAGCGCTTGTGTTTTTGCACTAGTAAAGGCCTTGTTGGATTTTTGCAGCTGTCAGCATCTCTTTTTCTGTGGTTTTGACATTTATCTTGTATTTGAGACATTTTGTGTGGATTCTACTGGCAATATTTCTTGTTCACATTTTCATGGATGTTAAAATATTATATACTAGACTATGTTTCTTTAATGTTAATGACTTTTATTTATAAAAATCCAGGATATAAGGCATGTTGTTTTTGTTGTTGCTGTTGTTGTTGTTTCCTATGGCATATATGCAAAATAACATAGGTACTTTTAATTTGGATAATATGAATAAATTAAAGGAGAATAATCTGATCATAGGATCATAGGAGGTTAGTAGGCCATTGACCCTAAGGCTCATATAAGCCTAGCCAAGAGTTTAGCCCATGTTTAGACAAATCAGCACCTAATGCCCCATCCAGCAGGGACATGGATGGAATCCCAGGGGTATATTTTCTGTTTCCCATCCAGTTATCCAGGTTGCACTTAAAAACGGGTAAAAAGGTACTCTGCTTGAAGGAGAGAGGGAGTCTGTTTATATGAAGAAGTCTCTCGAATACAAATCTGTCCTGCCAACAAGTCTTGTTCATGTCACAGACCAGGTTGAGGCTGTGTGTGTGGGTTATTCAAGTGGAGCTTGACTTGCGAATATGCAGCAATCCCAACAAGGTGGGGTCCGTGATCACCTTGTATGCCATCCAGAGGTCACCTCTGAGGAGTCTGTATGAAACTGAGTAAAGCGATAGGGCTTTTAGCCTATCTTTGTATGGTAGATGTTTGACGCCCTGGATTCTCCAGGTGAGGAACCGCTGTGGTCTCTCAAACTGCTGCATGTGCTTTGCTAGGTACATGCTGAAGGAGGCATTGTACTCAATAATGGGCATTATAAGGGAAAGAATACAGGGATGCTATGACCTCCTTGTCCCTGGATGAGATACCCTTACTTATGGGGTGAGCCATGTAGAAGGCTTTCCATACAATGGAAGCAACATGGTGGTCAAAAGTCAGGTTGCTATCAATCTGGGTACCCAAATCCCTCATGACTGATTGTGTGCATAGGATTTTTTTATTAATGTGATCATTTGTGGGGATGTCACTCTCCCCAAAGGGGATGATTATGCTTTTTTTTCAGTATTCAGCTTGAGGCCATGTTTCCGGCACCAATCATTTGTCTAAGTGAGACCCTCCAGGAGGATGTCCACATCATTAGGTTAATTGATGAGAGTATCCAGCTTGCACTCATCTGCAAACTTGGTCAGCCATAGCCCACTGGTTTTGGCCCGCACCTCAGAAAAGTATATCCCAAATAACATAGGCCCCAAGACTGAACCCTGGGGTATGCTGCTTGTTACAAGTCTACTGCTAAAGGTGACCTCCCCAATTTTGGCTATGTGGGTTCTATCAGTGAGCCAGTTTGCTACCCATCTGGTAACATATGGATTGATGCCTAGTTGAGAGAGTTTATTTATTATGCCCGAGTTTAGATATACAAAATTGTAGATATTCAATAGAAAATAAGATTAATTTAATGCAGCCATCAATAAAAATTACTGCACCAAAATTCATTGATTTATTAATAATATTAACACATCAGGAAATAACTGAAAAAAGGACTTTTATCCAGAATATATAAAGTTATTAAAAATGCAGCAGAATACCTTAATGAAAGCTACTGGGGTTATTTCAAAACTATAAATAATTATTATCCAAGCAAAGAAGATAAAAATGCATGTAGACATCTTCAAAATAAACATCTTCAATAAGGTGGAGATTGCTTGCATGGAAATGTATGCATAAAATCTCCATAATGCCACATAGAATAGAATTAATGTATTTGAAAAAAGTGGTTTGTCGGAGATGTAAGACAAGTGCTACAGCAGACTGGCAACATATGTTTTTTGATTATAAAAGTATTAAACCATTATGGGGAAATATTAATGCTTTTTACAGGCTTCATTTACTGATTAATTAATTGTACCAAATCATTAATTTTATCCCACACACCAATACCTGACTGTGTAAAGAATGTGAACTACCCTCTTGTATGGAGTATATTATTAATTGCAAAGAAAATAATTGCCAAGAATTGGAAGAATGAATAAACTCCAATGATGAAAGAATTCATAAATATTGCAACTGACATTTGCCACTATGAACTTCTAACAATTAAGATGAGAACAACCAGAATTACCACTTCTTATAACATCTGGATGAAACTTAAAGAAATGCTAAATAAACAGCCACAAATATGTTAACAGCAAGATTTTTTCTTTTAATTTATTTTCAGACTATTTAGAGTTTGTAAATATTTTGCAGTCTCCTTTGTAAATAGTTATTTTAGTTATGGCTTACTTTGTTTAAATGTTTTATTTATCTCTCTCTATATATATATTTTTTAAATGTTAACATTTGTTACTTGTTTATTAAAATCAATAAAAATATAAAAAAATGCATCCTCAATGATCTTCTCAAGATGAGAAGGTTCAAGTTATAGTGAACTAGCAAACAGCAAAGGCCTGAGATTGTCCCAGCATCTTATTCACTGTAATCAAGCTCATGCAGTTACAAGCAAAATGTCTTCTTAGGGTTCCAATTCTCTCTTATTGGGCATCCTGCACCTCCCATAAGCCACTTACAAGGTCCATCTATCCAATCATAAGATCAGGTCCTTCATGGCATGCCAGTATATTCCCTGGCACTGCTCACCAGTCTGAATGAGGGACCCTTATTATAAACACTAGATAAAATAAAATGTGTTCCCACTATATCCCTTGGCACTACTCACCAATCTGCATGATTGGCCCTTATTATAAACACTAAATAAAATAAAATGGGTTCCAGTTTCTGTCATGATAATCTGTCCTATGCTTATTAACCAGCAAAGGACAACCCTGAGCAATGAGGACTGAAGCACCTATGTGTTTGTCACCCTAACACAATGAGAACAATGCTTTTAGTACTTTGTTTCAATAGCTTATATTTATGTTTACTTATATGGATTTTCTGAAGGCATTCTATATGTTAACAATTACTTTTTAGGAAAAACAAACACACAGACTCTGTCTACTGGATTATTCAAGCTATTAGCATTCCATGTATGTTTTCAGTATCACGGCCTTTACAGTGAATCATAAGCTCAGATGTTTACATTCCCATCTAACCAAGCACCAGCAAAGCTAGAACTTCCACTGAGTGACCTCCCAAACCTCTTGTAACAGAGGCACATGGGATATATGCAAATGACCCTTATGAACATCAAGTGTTTCAGCTAATTGGCGATTCTGAATGCCCATGACTTGTTTCGTCGTTTTAATGGACAATTTCAAGCCAATAAAGCCAAATCCCACTAGCTGTGGATATGCATATTTCAGCCTTGTTATGACCTCATCAGCACAACACAAGCAGAGTGTTTGACTAAGCATAAGAAACACAGGGCTGTTATACCCAGCTGATGTCCATTATCATTAGGGTCACTGCAAAAATATCCCAAACAATAAACTAAAACAATAAGTGAGAAGGTCACTGAAAAACCAGTCACAGCCCTGTGTTTATTATGTTTAGTCAAACACTCTGCTTGTGCTGTGCTGTGCTGATGAGGTCATAACAAGGCCAAAATATGCATATCCACAGCTAGTGGGGTTTGACTTTATTGGCTTGAAATTGTCCATTAAAACGACAAAATAAGTCATGGGCATTCAGAATCGCCAATTAGCTAAAACATCTGATGTTCATAAGAGGCATTTGCATATATCCCATGTGCCTCTGTTACAAGAGGTTTGGGAGGTCACTCAGTGGAAGTTGTAACTTTGCTGGAGTTTTCATTTTGTTTTTATTGATTGTTTTTCGGTGACCTTCTCACTTATTGTTTTAGTTCATCTAACCAAGCATGGAAGACACTGAACCAGACACTGATAATAAAAATGAAGATTTAAAAGGATATTTTAACAAAACACATTAACAAAAATAACTTGTCAAAAATGCATATTTACAGAAGAACTCAAACTCCCCAGTTTAAGACTTATGCGCTATCGCCATTATTAATCAACCTCTATCTCAACTAAATTGAATAAACTATCTTTAATTACAAGGAGAGATTATTAAGCCCCAGTAGTGTAGTCAACTACCACTTAATTAGAGGCATGTGTACTAAACCCAACATGAAGGACACGTACTCACAGGAGTAGCTAACAATATGCCCACAGGAAAAAAAAATATGGATTTGTCTGTAAAAAAAAAGGTTCCATTTTATTTTAGTTTAATTCAAACCTGACTTACAATGTACCCTAAGTACCATACTTTGGTCATGCCTAGGAACATTCACTGTGAGACCACCTTGTCTCAATCCGTTTAGTGCTGACTGTATTTTGGGGGCATGGAAATCCAAATTTGTGGAATGAATCACAGCAATTGTTAAGGTATATTGCATCATAGTGTTGATGGGGGCATCATGATCTTACCAATGAGCCTTTTGCTTTCTTTTTTTGACTACTGTTTTAATACTCTACTGTGGTTCTAGAAAGGGTTCCTTCTTCCTCCCAGGTTTCCTTGACTATGTCAAACAGTCATCTTGGCCTCCACCCATGTAAAATTTGAAAAGGGTGAAACTAGTGGGAATCTAAAAAAAAACTTCTTTATAGAAAACTTTTCTTCTTTGATTTGTCTAACATATATATTGTGAAACCAATTTGTTCATATTCAACACTGTATAACTTTTTAAACTTTTTTTTAAGTATTATCATCTATTTGTGTAAAGTGTGCTTGTAAAAGACCTACTTAGTGATTGTATAACCTCTATTGTAAACTGCTGCATTTCTTGGAGCTTTTCTCCTCGGGTCTCCACTGAAAATGGGTCCCAAGCCCAGTTGGACTAACCCGGTTAACAAATGTCAATAAATAAATAAATAAATAAATAAAGCTATATCTATTACCAGTTCTTTGTGTAATTTTCTGTTACTTTCTTCAACATGAATTATAATGTTCTTTTGAAACTTTTTACTAATCCATTCATTTGTGGGTGGTACACTGTGGTTCAAAGTTGCTTTATTTGACAAGTGCTTCATAATCATGAATCTGAATGGGTGTACTCGTCAATTAAAATGTTGTTGGGCATCCCACTTTTGGGAAAAAGACAAAACAATTCCATGACTATACCTCTGTAACTGCCCCCAGAAGTTGGCATTGAAGAAATGGGAAGTATAATCCAGTATAACCAATATGTATTAGCAACCATCAGTGGGCTTGACCAGGGGATCTACAATATCCATAGTGCTTCTTTTGACCACTACTATGGGCACTGGTACCAATTGGGTTCTTAATTTTCAGTTTGGGAGCAGTTTCTGGTCAATAAAAGCAGGCTTGTATTTGCGCTTTAATCTAGGACCATCTCCAGATAGCTGCCTAGAATATGTCTGTGAACCATTTTCATTAAAGTGGCCCAATAAGACCAGGGGGCAAATAAATGACTGTTAACTTCTTCCAAGAGAGTAGAATATTTGGCAATTCAAAATATGGGTAGGGAAGAGGAGGAGGGGCTACTGCAGAGTCTAGTATCCTTATCATAGCCATACTGCCAAGTGCTCAGCTTAAGGTTTCATCTTTCCACTGAGCCTTTGTTTGAAATTACCTTGGTTAGTTGGGAGCTGCAGCAGATCAGATCCTACCTCCTGGGTATCCCTGGAGGTGTACAGTCTACCTTCCTTTACCACTAGACAGGCATAGGGACATCTGTTGCCCACTTTTCCACAGTAAAGGGGAAATATTTTATTTATTATTTTTTTATTTTACATTTGTTTACCTGGAAAGTCTGACTGGACACAGGTCCATTTTCAGCAGAGGCTTCTGAAGAAAAACTCCAGATTACATACATACATCAAACAGGAAGAAACAAACAAAAACAAAATCCATGAATATAAAGCAGTACATAGTAAATAGCTCCAGATAACATTTATCAGTCAAGAAGAAACACAGACCTCATCATAACATGCAGTACATAGTAAAAGCAATATACATTCATAAGATTACTATTGATGGGATTACTATAGAAAGCACACATTGAAAAATACTCACTCATATCAATATTTTAAATGGGATTAATATAGACTTCATTCATTGTGACAGTGTCATATGTTGAAGGTAGTCAAATTGTTACTAAGTAAAAAGAGTAAAGCAACATAACAAAGTACTAAGAACTACGAATGTGAAAATAGAAAATAAATTATTAGTGAACATAATGACTAGAGTGGGCAAAATAAAGTAGAGATTTTTGGATCAATACAAGAATATAGAAGGGTTAGTTCTGTAGATATTACAGGATTTTGTAAGAGGCCTGTTGCTTTAAGATGGAAAATAGATTGCTAAGTAGATGCTTACCCTGGGGAGTCACAGGGCCATAACAAGTTGTTCATATAGTGTGTTTTGAGGAGTTTGTTAAATTCTGTAGTAGAGCTATTAGATGTCAGGTGACTAGATAGAGTATTCCAAGTTTTAGAAATAGAATAGCCGAAGAGAGATTTCCTGGCATCATTATTGTGGTTGATGACATCTAAGAGGTTTTAGTTACTAGATCTTAAGGTTCTTGTTGTAGTATAAAGTAGAATTAGATTCTAGAGTGCTGGAGTTTTATCAGGTTAGTAGTATAATTTATGTGTAAGTGACAGTTGATTGAGTTGCAGTAGCTAAGGCAGCTCAAGCCAGTTTATCTTTTTGAGAGATGCACAGTGATGGGTTCTATTTGAGGTTTCTGTAGCAAACTTAGCAATCTTGTTATAACAAGATTCTAATTTGTTTAAGTCAGCTTTGCAAAGGTTAGTTAGAAATGGGGATGCATAGAAGAGGGTAGATAAGAGATGTGTCCTAGCTATTCAGGTTTAGTGTGTTTGATGAGAAATTGCTTGTTTCTATAGAAGAGTCCTAGTTTTTTGTGACCTTTCTGGATAGTTTGGGCTATGTGAATGTCAAATCTTAGGTTATTGTCTATTTCTGTACCTAACAGTTTTGTGTGGTTGGGTGGGGTGATCATGGTTTTGTTACTGGACATGATGATAAAGTTGTCACTTGGGAGAGGGGACCTGCACGGGCTGAAAACAGTAGTTTTGTTTTATTTTATTTAGTTTAAGAATTAGCTGGGAGTTAGTGAACCAGGTCTCGGCTAATGAGAAACAGTGTTGGGTTAGGGAGTGAAGATCATCTAATGTGGGGGCAGCACATATGAGGGTGGTGTCATCTGCATATTTTACTACTGAGGCATTAGGTGTGGAGGAAGAGAGCTGATTGGTAAACGCAAAGAAGAGTAATGGGCCAAGGATAGAGCCTTGAGGGACCCCTAAGGATACTGGTAACAGAGAGGACAGTTGATTCTGCCATTTTACTGCTTGCTGCCATCCCGATAGTTGGCTTTTAAACCATGAGATTGAGGAGGTGCTGATGTTTAGGGTGGATAGCGTATTAAGAAGCATGTTGTGGTTGACTATGTCGAAAGCTTTAGATATATCCAAAAATATGGTGGAAACAAATTGTCCACTGTTTCTGTGGTGGTTAACAGTGGTGGTAAAGGACATTACTCCTGTGGTGGTGCTGTGGAAGGGTCTAAAGCTGTGCTGGGATTTAAATAGATTGTTATTTAGGAGGTAGTCCATTAGCGGAGTGTGAACAACTCTTTCTAGTATTCTTGATAAGGGTGACAGAATAGCAATTGGATGGTAGTTAGTGAGTTCTAAGGAGTTACCTCCCTTGTGCAGTGGTATTATATGGGAGGGTTTTCATATAGTAGGTACTTTGCACTCTGATACAGATCTATTAATGAAAATAGCAACAGGATAAGCTATAGCTTCTGCAGTTAGCTGTAGGAATTCTGCTGGTAAATTGTCAGCGGCCAGGGTGATTAGTTTAAGTTTATGGAGGAGTTTAAAAATGGATTTGACTGACATTGGGTGCAAGCTAAAGTGGGAGATATTATCTTGTGTGTTTGTGCTATTTTGTGTGGATGCTAGGATAGGGCAGCTAGTATTATTTTGGGTCCACTGTTCCTTTATATCACCCGTCTCCCTCTCTACAGGGTTGGCCTGTTTAAAATCTTTTACTTCTTACTCTGTGCCACCCTTGTTCCTCTTTCATTACTTTTGGGAGTCTATCCCATTTCTCATATTGCTTTTACCCCATCTTGCCCTATTCCTGCATTTTTTGGAAACAATTTCTTCTTCATAATTGTCTTTCCTCTTCCTTTATTTTCATTCTCCTCTTTTGGGCCATTTATCCATATCATAGTGTTATCTTGTTTACCCACTGTTACTCTTGGCTGCTGTGTCTTGCTTATTTCAGATTCCTCCTTACTTCAATAGGGTTCCTAGTTTCCCTTCATTAATTGAAATCCTTCAATCCTCTTGGTAGTTTTCCCCTTCCCATTTCCTTCATAACTCCATAAAATGAGGGAAGTCTTTCACTGTATTTATGATATTGAGAGAGGGCACTACTTCAGCTAAATGTAATAATGTCCCACATAAGGTCTATATCTCCACTTAGGTTATCAGATAATGCCTTCTATTGCCATTATCCAGATGATTGTTATGGTTTGGGGGTCTGACCCTTCCTTTTATAATAATACTGGACTCTAAATAGTATAATCATATTACCGGAATCTAAGAGTCCTTGCAACTCTCCATCAATTGACCTTGACCATCCACTTTGTCAGCATAATTAAGACACAATAATAAAAGGCTGTCTCTACTGGTTTTCTAGTAAACATTCACACTCCACAACTTTCTGTTCTCCCTGCCTACCTTCCCTACAGTGTATGGCTATATGACCTTGCTTCCCACACTTAAAACAAAATATGGGGGACAATGATCCTTTTACCTTATAGTTAGCCTTTCTGACCAGTTTGCTAGTGGTTTTCTTACACATTATTTCATAATGTAGTGCCCAGTTTATCAGTCTAGGGGTCATTCTGACATTCACAACATTTGATAATAGTGGGAAGATCTCTTTTATATTAGTGTACAAGAAAGATTTTTAGTACTGTTTCTTTGGTGTTGTGTCCTCCTAGAGCTAAGAAGTATCTTACTATATGCTTCAGCTCAGGTAATTGAGCCTCTGCTGTCTTTTTTTTTTTTGAAAAAGCTACTCAAGGATGTGTCTTAGTAGTTGCCTCAACTCATGTCAACAGGCTTTCCTTAACTTTGTCAAAATCTGAAGAATCAGCAATATATCCATATATATTCTTCTTTTGAAAGAACATTTAGTATATGAATCCATGATAAATGATCCCAACCTTCCTGACTAGCAGTCATTTCAAATGTGACCAAGCAATCCCCAAGTCTTTATTTGAATTAAGGGGTTTAAAAGGAGTATCACCCTTGGCTAGACTGCTGACATTCTTACTACCACCACCATCCCATCAGCGGTAGTAGCAACAGTTTACAAAAACTGACCCACTGTAGTTATTGTCTACAGAACAATGTCTGATGGGATTAACACTCATAAGGAGCACCATGTGGAATCACTTGGCTAAAAAAACATTGCTTCACTTGCCAGCTGCATCTCCAAAATGAAAGAACTTGGCTACAGACAATACTTGTTCAGGCTTGAAATTTAAAATTTATTGCAGGGAGATAAAATACGACTACTCTTAACAGTGACAGAACACAGAACAAGTCAGAAGTTAATTTCTCTCACCTTAGCCTGATCGGATAACCAACATGTGATGCTAACAATTTTTACAGGTCTTTTTTCTGGTTTAATTAGGAACAGTACTTTCTCTTTTGGTAATATAATGAATATACTACAATCCACAATTGTAAAGCTATTCTCATTTTCCCATTTTTTGCAGTAGTAGTATTAGGAACAGGTATTAAAAGCAATCTATTCTCCCTCTTGTTTCAGCAATAAACACTAGTAACAAAATACTTTGCTTTTTCTTTCCTTCCTTCCTTCTGCTGTGGTATTAGCAGTCTTAAAAACAGACATGAGTTAATTCACTTTCTGAGGAAGACAAATATGCAGCAGTTTCTGTCTTGAGATCTTTCCATTAGCGAATGGGAAACTCTAGGAAAAAAAATAGCAGGTTTAAAATAGGGCCTCTAGTATAATAGTGGTACTTGTTGTCATGTTTAGTATATTCTGCTGAACCTCAACATGCAAATAACATAATGGCGTTTACTGGAATAATCCAGAGGCACGATACATCAAAGGCCAAAATAAAGTCTTTAACTAGGTAAGCAATACCAGAAAACATGACAAACAAATAGAAGTCTTCTTGCTACTGATTCAGTTGCAAAAAAAAAAAAAAAATCAGTTTTGACCAACAATCCAGGTAAGATGCTTGGGGACAAAAAGTCATGCCAGTGAGTCAAAGATTCTTCTTTCTCCTCACCACTCCTGCAGGAAATGTGGTTTCTAATTGATTCACTCACTCAAGGTATGCTTCTCCTGAGACTGAGAGCAGTCCGCCCTTTCCTCCCCTCTACGTTCTCCAGATTCCTCCTGTTAGTATTATGAATACTGTTTTTGCAGAGTTTTGTAATTAATGTTTCATTTATAAGTGTACATGTGGCAGGTGCAAGGAATGGGATTGCAGATAGTTTGTCTCAATTTCAGTTTTCCAGGTTCTGGCAATTAGCTCCAGAGGCAGTGGGCAAGCCAGTGGTGTTGCCAGATGATATGTAGCAGATTGGACTGATGTAACCAGATGGTTAGTGCAATAGTCTTGGGCAACTTCTACAAGGAAGGCATTACATGATTTTGATAAATTTGAGTGTGGTCAGAATAATTGTTATTGCAATACTTGGCTCAGGCTTAGCTGCAAGGCAAGGCAGTTCAGTTGGTCAAGGTGGACCTATCTCTGATCAGTATACTTGTATGGGTGGCTGGGTTGCATGAGTTTACTAAATCCTGTACAGTGGCTCATATGTTAAAGGGATGGGGTAAAGTTGCTAGTAGTAAGATGGATAGGCAATGGCTGTTGACAAGACAGGTTCTTAAGGTTTTGTTGTGGGGTTAGCATTGGTGAATGGTGAATCGGGCAATTATACCTTATGGGTGAGGTTGCCCTTATGGATGTATCATGGAGCATTTAGGGTGTCAAAGTTGTTAGGGTCACTTGTTTGGTGGGATGTGACAGTGTTTTCTGTGTCAGTACACATTTGGTTGTATAGATCTAAAACAGATCAGTTAGGGAGGGGCAAGCAGATAGTGCTGAGAATGGACAGGAATGACTGGTTGCGTCCAGTGGGATGATCTAGGAGATTACAGCGGACTCATGTGGGGATTCCTCAGGACTTGGTTTTTCAGTTGAGAAGGGATAAGGTGATAACAGGTAATCAGCTTGTATGCGTGATGAGAAGGACTTTTCAGTGTACTGGCAGAGAGAGGTTTCCACTCGTTTTGCATGTAAAGGGCCTCTAATTTAGCAAGAGAAGGCAGATCTGTTGAAGTTATTAAGAGGGTGGGTCATTGGTTTTCAAATGCCTTTTTGTCTTATATTAGATAATTGGCTAAGGTGGTTGGCTTAGTATTAATTAATATCTTTTTTTTTGGAAAGGAGATTGTCATTCTGGATCATTCCTATATTCATTGGGCAGCAAAGTGGGCTGCAGTTAGACTAGATGGCAGCAAATTAAGTTTACATTGCTTCAGGTGGAGAGTCATGTGGCATGGTGTCAGAGGCCTCAGGTGGTATCAGCTTATGGATGAATTTGCATTTATACAGTCATGATTGGGCTGCAGTGAATCTCGGTGGTTCATTTGGCAGGTAATGATCTGGGAATAATCCCAAAGTGACAGGTGGTATATAGAATAAGAGAGGATTTGATTCCTTTGCAGCAGTTATATCCAGGTATGTGTATTGTGTGGTCTGAAATAGTACCACATTTATTTTGGAGAAATTCCAGCAGTTGTATGGTCATAGACTGGGGTCATCAGTTTGTTAATTTTTAGCTGGTGAGGCAACTGGCTACTTTGGGTATTTATATGATAGAGCAGGGTATTTTGATAACAGGGACCCAGTCTGGTTCATAGAGGATGGAGTGCACCTGAATGAGTTTGGTTTTAATTTGTTTAATGTACACTTAGGTTTGTTTTTAGAGGGTTTGGTGAAGGTCCTGCAATAAGTGAGGGGGAACAGCCTGTGTCAGGCTGGTGAGTGGAGAAGAGGGGCAGGTTTGACCCTCTTCTGTTCCCCCTCTGGTGTTGGGTGTTTGATTAAAGGAGTTTTGGGGATGAATGTGAGCAGTGGTGCTTTGAGAAGTAAGAGTAATCAAGTAGTGGTGATGACTCTGCTTATTTTGGGAAGGGTGAGTGGGGATACACTGTCCTGGTTAATGGTTATGTCATGATAGGAAGTAATGCCAGCTATGGCAGGATAAGTAGGGCAGTGGATGTGTAACATATGCCAGCATAGCAAGCTGGAACTTCGTAAAGAATTATATGTCATTTGGATATCAAATTGATTTGGACAGATGCTTATGTTAAAAATGTATTTGTAATGGTAAATATAAGCACGTTAAGCGCTTTCACCCCGGAATCTCCAGAGCTTCATCAGAATGGTTTTGATGAAGCTCGGGAGATTCCTGGGTGAAAGCTTTTAACGTGGTTATAATTGTTTTTACAATAAAACGTGTGAAGTTCCGTGGCTCCAAATTTGTGTATCTATATCTTCAGTAAAATTAAATTAGGCCATAAAGATTGCATCTTATAGTTCTGGTTTCAGCCAGAGGCAAAATGTCTGGGAAACCAAGTATTAAGAAGCCTTCTTTATTGTCTCTAGCAGGAAGCTATTTGCTACTCTGGAAGAGTAGAGATTTGAAATTGTTTTATGACTTCCAGGAGCTGCATCAGATCTGAGCAAAGCTTTATCTGTGTGTATGGTAACACATAGATGCTAAAATCCTGCAGCTTCCAGTGTTAGTAATAGTGTGGGAAACAGAGTCAAATGACCAGATGTGATGTCATTCTGTAAGCTATCCCAGAAATAATACTTGGATATTATATTGAGAAGTCTCTCAGTCAGACTGGGTAGTCTGTTTCTTGGAACCTGACTTAAAAGGATCCCTCACCCACTTCATCTTGCCTTGCTGTAGTAAGTGAACCTTGGAATATTAACTCTTCAGATTAGTAAGGGAAATATAGTGAGATTAGTTAAGTACTGTTTTTCTGTATCTGTGTGAATCTATTCATCTGTTATTTTAATATTTTTGTGGATAAAACTCTGGTGTTTATTGTAAATAGATATTTAGCATTTTCATGTTCTTTTATTATTTATTATTAAACATATTTAAACTTCTCATTGTGGCTGGTCCTTTGGAGAAATATTTTAACCTTTGAGAGTACTTGCATGTATTTGATGACAGCTCTGGGCCACTCCTAAAGCCTGGCTGTTTGGTCAACATTATCATTTGTAGTAATATTAATTTAACTCAGTATAATTTGATACCCTTTTAAGAGCCTTAGAGTAACTGGCTGGTGGCACTGAATCTACCTTATAGTCTGGGCAAAGTTGGTAGAGTGGGTAATTTGTGCCAACCTTTCCTAGGTGCATGTGTCTGAAAATTAAATAAAGAGTGTGTGTGTTAGCTACTTGAAGCAAGGATACGAAGCACTGGTTTCACAGAGTGGATGCTGGAGGATTTGGCTTGGACACTTGGCTGAGGACTTAACTCTGCAGTTGTGCTAGTGTGGAGTTTTACTAGGGACCTGGGAAGAGACAGAGAGAGAAACCTAGACCTTGGGCTGAGTGTGTTCCCTCTGTGCTCTTAATGGAAATTGTGTTTGATGCAGAGATGTCTGCATCTAGAAATACTGAGTATATCCATTTGTATTCCAAGTGAATGTCCCTCTCCAGTGCCAGTGGTGAGGATTCAGGCTCATTGATTACTGGCCCAAAGTGAGGATGTCACAGGTTACATGGATTTTTATGCTGTGATCAATAAGTTAAAAGGTCATTGAATAAAGTTATATTTAAGAAAGTTTAATAGAGGTTGTCAAATGCCACTTGGTGTGTTGTGTTTTATTGAGAAGGACCGTGACAAATAAACTAAAAATAATACACTACAATCAGCTTCTACCACATACTTATGCTTATTTATTGTGCAAACTCTACATTTTGAATGTATATCAGATTACATCTTATGCCACTTTGGAAATTTCTCATATTGGAATGTTCTCCTGAAAAACCCTGTGAAAACACTTTAGCAACAAACTGGTTAACTTGTAAACAGTTTTATGTATTTTTTATATAAACATGAATAACTTCACTTGTAAGTAGTATTGCAAACTTTTTGTTAAAAATGAAAATGTGACTTATATGTAATTTGTGCTATGAAATGAGCTATGTAATTTCTGTGTAATTTTGTCTGGTATACCCATAGGTCATAGCTGAAGAGTTCAAAGACTAGTACACCTATCTGGTTAACAAACACAAATAAATTATTTAATCATTGTAGACACCTCAACTTGGAAAGTGTCCCAAAAGCAGTTAAAATACAACCATTTATAGAATGCGTGTTCCCACCTCCAGTAAATTAGATTCTTCATATTATACTAATTGTATGATGAAAAAATGTCTATGTGCAGAGATTTCCATGAGAAAAAAAATAATGAACCAATTTATAAAGGACCATTTTATTGACGATTCGCTTGAGACAAGAGGCCAGGCTGTTTAATAAGCAATGTCATGAGAAAATGGTGGCACAAAAAAAAAATACAGAAAAAGAAATGAGGTCACATTCAAACTTATAAAAGCAGAGACACAGTATTATAAAGACATAAAGACCCTGCACTTAGCTATTAAAGTGCAAACCTTAGTGCTTATTTTGTACTTTGTACCATACATTTCACACTTGTGTTACATCAGATGGGGCATTAGCAATGAGACGAAAAGTGAATGAGAAATCAGATGTTAATTTATAATCAGCAGTTAAAAGGAACTTAGAACCACTGGTAAACATTCATTTCATCCCCGCCTTTCTCAAATATTAATTATGCACAAGCAAATAATCATGCCAAGGAAAAAAAACAGCAGTCATTAATGTATGTTTAACTAGGAGTCTAATACATGTAGTGAAGTAATATTTGAAGAACTCAAAATACCTATAGGATGGGTATTTTAAATTCATAATACTGTTATCCTATAGGCAGTGGCATGATAGCATGTGGTGTAAAGGACTGACATCCTATTGCTTCATATAAAATTGCAAGGCATGGTGGAATGCTGTTGAGAATTCTACTAGGTGATGATATACCTTCCTCCAAATTGAAAATAGAAATGAGTGCTGTAGCACTTTGGCCAGCTGGGTCCATGTAATTATGAAATAAAGCTCATTCATGTGAACCCAACTGCTTTCATGTCCACCCTACCATGTTAGTAAAGTGCGTCTTTTTCTGCCTGCAGAATACTATGCTTGAGAGGCCAGCACAACTAAGCATACCTCCCAACTGTCCCAAATTTTGCAGAGCACCCCTAATTTTGTTTCATATTTTTGTTTTGTTCCTCAAAAACGTTTTGATTTTCTGGTTGATCACTAAGGACGACAAGTCAGCCAATGTTAGACATTAACATTTCATCCTTCATATTGTTCATAACATGCATGTTAATGCAAATCCTGTTGTTTTATTCATTTTTTAAGTGAAATGGGTTAATAGTAAACATGTTCTCTGATTCTGGGCCATTGTCATCCCATTATTTTTAGACTGGTCGAGAATTCTTGAGCAAACATGTTGAGTGGTATACACCTAAGGGCTATCCTTTTAGCTGCTTCCAAGTATAACTACATTGTTAGCATAATGTCTTTGCATGCTTTTTTATTTCAAACATTTACTACACTGACACAGCAGCATTTAACTTATACTTGTATTAGTTGTATAAGCAGCATGTTCATGAATTGTACTGGAATATTGTACTAAGGCTTGGTGTACCAGAGTGAATTACTGCATTTCCAAAAGTACCAGAAAACATGATAGTAGTGTGTGTGTGTGGGGGGGGGGGCAATGCAAAATTAGCAGTATGATTTACTGTCAGATGAGATAAGAATGTGGCTGTGTACAATATACTGCCCAAATGTGAATAATGGGAGTATGGAGACAGTAAACAAGAAGCCCACTGTTATTCAAATAGTTAGTGTGTATGAGAAACTGCCATAGATAAAGTAAACATTAATAACTATGCATAGGCAACACTGTAGCTATAAACATTATTTCTAAATTCATTGGGAGGATGGCAATATACATGCATTGTCTGTGTAGCACTGTATAGGTAGGGAACTATAACAATGTCAACATCGTTCACTACCATATTCTATGCATTCAATGCAAGAACTGCATGACAAGGACCAGAACAGCTGTAAACTGTCAAGCACTGAGTGCTGAAATAGAATCATTCCCTTGGTCATGAATCCCATTCAAAGTGTGTATGATTTTCTGTATGCATGCGTATGTGTATATTTATGCACACATGCATGTGTATGAACTGTGTGCATGTGTGCTGTTGTATCAGTGTATTTACTAGGCAAGAGGAAATGAATTAATTTTCCAGGCCATTCTGTTATATCACAAAAGCATGCATAGTCAACTACAGACAATTTAAAAGTCCCCAGTGTACCTACTGCATATCTTTGTAATTTGGAAGGAAAGCAAAGTACCTGGAACAAACACATTCAAACACAGGGATGACATGCAGACTGTGCACAGAAGTCACCCCATGCAAGAACCAAACCAGAGCACCTCTTAACTGTGAGCTGACAAAGCCACCCACTGCACCACTATGCTGACTTAGACCTGGTTTGTGGATCAGATCTTATAAGTTTCATAGTTGACTTTATCACCATCACAATAACATGCTGAGAACTGTTGTAGAATTTCTTGATTTGAGTTATGCACCAAATAAATGTTGCGATAGCTTTCATAACATCAGTATAGGATTTGGACTCATCAGGAGTTAAATCTTTATTATAATTTTCTTCAGAGCACAAAAATAATGTAGATTTAACCAAATATAATTTCAGTTGACCATGCCATATATGTCCTGAGATTCTACTAAGCTGACAAAGAAATATTACATTTTGTCTATAGCTCCCATTGATTACAGTATTCTCCCCTTAGTCACAGTTTGTTTATACTTGTTAAGAGTAAAGTAGATGCGTTTAACTTATTGATTTATTGTTTCTCCAATGTGTAACTTTCTAATCACTTTCTGTATAGAAAATCAATGTTGGTACACATTTTACATTTGCACCAGTATTCACTCAAAAAGTATGGGTTCTTATTTTTCTCTATGCTTTCGTAACTGTGGAACTACTATATATAGAAAAAGACTATAGGGAATAACCACCGCATTGGGATTCAGGTGACATACTTCCCTGGTAAAATGCAATTTTGATATGTGCATTTGTTTTATGGCTACACACTGAGAATTATAGCATGTATGATAATTTTGGGACAGAGTGGCAGTTTGTAAAGAAATGATTTGCTTTCCCTCAGTAAGACATTCTGGGTCCTTTAATAGTCATTTTAATAAAAATCCACTACAGTCAGTTTCTCTTTTGCAATTATAGTCTGTCTTTTAAAGAAAAATGTACAACAAATCACCTATGTTGTGGATACAGATTTGTGTATTTATTTTCATTTTGCACATTCATTTTCTGGCATGTTTGAAGGTCTTTTATTAAAAGGCATTTTAAATCACTGTTTGAGGTTTATACATAGCTACCTATCTACTTTCTACTTTTTGCTATGTTTCCCTCAGACCACAAACCTCACTCTATTCACTCCCCCCAGGATGACAGCACTATGACCCTCTCTTTCTCATAGGGGTGAATATCAAGCACATGAGAAGGGAGTAATGCACTCGTACACAATGCAGATCATTTTATTGATCTTTGTCCCTGTATTACTCTGAGCATTCCCACAGAAGTCAGAGAGGTGAGCATGCAATAGGCTGCTGTGCAGGATGTCAGCCACTACTGCAAATGATGCCACCATAAAGGAGCCCAACCCCACCCTCTGAGATTACTGCTTCTGCATGTTTTCCAGTCTCTCGTACATATTCTAGCATACAGTGTCCACCTCATGTACGCACATGTGTGTGTGTGTGTGTGTGTGTGTGTGTGTGTGTGTGTGTGTGTGTGTGTGTGTGTGTGTGTGGGTGTCTGTGTGTGTGCATGTGTGCATGCGTGCGTGCATGTGTATGTGTGCATTTGTGCACACAAGCATGTCTATATACAATCCCTCCCCCACAAGTGAGAAAAGCAGACATTGCCTCATCATTCCTCACATTACTCCATGCTAGTTCCTTCATATTTCAGGTTTATACCTATCAACTTTCCATAATTTTTATGGATGTCCCTGTTCATTGTTCATTGGTTAGTACTAGGTTATCTGCCCTTGTGGGCCATTTTAAGCTTAGCCAAATTTCCAAAACCAAAGGTAAGAATCAAACCCTGTATTTCCTATGAGGTAAACACCTTAACTATTATGCCAAAACCCAACCTTTGAGAAAAAAATGATGGGTTAAAAAAATACTAACAGTCATTAAAGTTACAAACCTATTTCACTTCAGGAAATGCATGTTAATATATGTTGTCTTGTTCTATCAATTTGCTAAGCTTGAACTGCCAATATTTAAAAAGTATCTCTGATTACATTTGGCTCTATCCATGATTCTGGAAATATGAGGTTGAGAAAAATGCTTAAGCTACGAATTAAACCCAGGTCACCTGTATTACAGATTGGTTAAACAGTATGATTCCCTGGAAATACTTCAGGTGAAATTAACTGTTGGTAGGACACCTATTCAAGTCATTGCCAGCTACAGGACCCCCTCTGTGAATCGGGACACTCACTCTGCCTATCTGTATCTACTTGAGTCTCTCGAGATACATCTGAGCACCATGGTTTTGGATTACTTTAACTACCCATTCATTGACTGGGTAAATTACTTGTGCTCAAACTCACTTGCCCAAAGGTTCCTCGACTTTGTTAACTCCAGTGCCCTGGACCAGCTGGTTGACACCTGCACAAGGAGTGGCAACATCCTGTATCTGGTGCTTACCAATATGGGGGCCACTGTAGCATCCCCAATGTGAGGTCATGCCTGGTGAGATCTGACCACAAAATAGTCTCACTCGAAGTTATTATCACACCTGACCCCCAGCAGGAACTAAACTAAAGAACTTCTCCAAAGCAGATTATAGCCTCTTATGGGATGGTATAAATAGATTCACTGCACCCCCCCCCCTCGATGGAACTGGCAACTATGCTGACTTCTACACCAGTACTTTATATATAAACACCTGTATAACTGCATTGACTTAGCCATACCCGATAGGACCAAAACAAGCTCCTCAAAAAAACAGCAAACCTGCCTGGTGGACAACTGCCATTAACAGGCTTTACAATAACAGGAAGAAATTGCTGTCTAAGAGTAAGAACAAGCTCTAAACTGGAAACACTCCCTCCTCAGCTTAAACAAGTAACTAAGACTTCTTATAAAGTCCTCCAAAGCTAACTATGAATCCAAATTAGCTTCCTCAACTAAGGACAGCCATAAAGCATTCTTTAATTACATCCATAACCTAAAAGAAAAGGCCCGGATTTGTACTGATCTGGTAGTTAATGATACCACATATGCTGAGCCTGTGGACATAGCTAACTTGTTGGCTGACAAGTTCTGTGAAAACTTCACTCACCTACAAGTACCCCATGACATCCCTACCACCTGACCCCTACCTTATATCTCTAAAGAGCAGGCTGTAAACACCCTCTCCAAGGCCAAAAACACAGCATCTATGGAATCTGAAAACATCCCAGGCTGAGTCCTACATGAGCTCCAACAAGAATTAGCAACACCATTGGGTACTCTTTTCAGTCATAATCTAAGCACCGACTTCATCCCAGCTGAATGGAAAATGGCCACCTTTATTCCCTTGCACAACAGTGGTGCTTCCACTGACCCCAGGAACTATAGACCTATTAGCCTGACTAGCCTTATCTGCATAGCCATGGAGAAAATCATCATGGACCTTATCAGCAAAGATATAGGTACTCTCCAAACCCTTGACCCTACTCAGTTTGGATTTGTCAAAGGGAGATCATGCCTATTAAACCTGGTGGACTTCTTCAAGACAGTCACTAAAGTCCTGGATGAGGGGACATCTGTGTGTACAGCCTACCTAGACTTAGCCAAGACTTTTGACACTATCCCCCATCAGGCATCATCGCTAACTGGCTCACTGATAAAACCCATATAGTCAAAATAGGGGAATCCACCTCCAACAGCAAACCTGCAACCAGTGGTGTTCCACGTGGATCAGTCCTGGAACCTCTATTGTTTGGAATCTATTTCTCCAAAGTACAAACAAAAAACTAAAGGTCTGTGGCTGATGAAGTTAGCTGATGACTGCAAACTGGGAGTGGTCATACAATCTACAAATGATATTAACATCCTACAAGAGGGTCTTACACAAACAAATAATTGGTACCAAAGTCAGGGCCTTAAACTCAATGCAAAAAAATGTGTTCTCATCCCTTTTGGTAAGATCGGTGTTCCTGCAAACTACCACATCAATAGCAACATGCTAAGTATGCACTCAGTGGTGAGATACCTGGACACACAGGTTGACAGTAACCTTACCTTTGATCACCATGTCTCCACAGTGGTAAGAAGGGCATTCTATATTGCTCTTGTCATAAGTAAAGGCATTGCCTCCAGAAAAAAAGAAGTTATAACTTCCCTGTACTCTTCTCTCATCAGGCCAATAATTGAGTACAATGTTCCTTTTGGTATGTACCTTTCCAAGCACCTGCAGCAATTGGAGAGACCATAAAGGTTCCTCACAAGGAAAATTCAAGGTCTTCAGCATCTGTCCTATGTGGATTGTCTGAAATCACTGTCACTTGATTCTGTTTCATACAGACTACTCAGAGACGATCTCTGCCTTGCATATAAGGCAATCTCTGACCCTGTTTTATTGGAAATGCTGCATCTCCACAAGTCAAATGGTACATGGGTTACTCCGTCTAAAGACCTTAACCTGGTATGTGACATTAATAGAACCTGCTGGAGGGACAGATTTGTCTCCCAGAGGTTACCACACCTTTGGAACAGACTGCCACTTCATGTCAAACAGAGCACCTCATTGACCCTCTTCAAACGCAATCTGGACGATTGGATGGGTAACTGTAAATTCACCCCGGGGGTTCCAACTGTGTCCCTCTTGGACAGGGGTAATGAGTGCTGATCATGGAAAAAATGATAGAACTTGGCTAAACTTGTAAGGGCCCTTGGGCCATTAGCTAAGTAACTTCCTATGATCCTATAATTCTAAAGCCATGGCTTTGTCTTTCTGCACCATGGATGTAAAATGCTGTTTATATTTTATCACATTTGGGACTTTCCCCTTTGGTTACATGCTTCTGTATTGTCTAATTATTTTGTTTATTTATTTATTTATTTGTTTATTTTTGTACATTTTGTTCTTCCTTCTGCTACATTTCCAGAATTACTCAAGAACATTGTATATCAGCATGGATACAGGTAAAGAAGCATTTTGTTGTCTATAAGATGACACATTTCATTGTGATCTACTAGTTAAGAAACAAAGTAGTAGCCTTAATAATAATAGTAATAATAATTATAACTTCTGAAAAGCTATAAAGGTTGACTTCATATGCCGGATAATGCTAATCGTAATGAGTTGCATTCTAGGCCTGTTTTAAAAAGGACATGGCTTCCCTTTGCCTGTTGACTGCAAATTTCTTATGGCAATGCCATCACTGGTTTTCTTTCTAATTTTGAATAAACATTCTTTGAAGGAATTCCTATGTTAAGTTTCACAGCTAAGGCTTGAAGGCGAGGAGACCATCGAGGAGCCTAGCCAAAATGTGCAGTTGCCCCCAGGCACTGCATGGCTAAGTGACTTACTCAAGGACACACCATAGTCAAGTGAGGGTTGAGAGAATCAAACGCTGTACCAAATGAAATACAGCTCACAGCTTTAACTCTCTGTGCTAGCTATAAGACATCTTAAATTCATTCATAATGGATGATTCAACTCTAACAGAAACAAGAAAATGGAACAGCAAATGATGGAAACAGAACAGAAAAGTACATTCCATAGTAATTTTTTTGCATGATTCAAAACTGATAAATATAATGCTTTTATACTTTGAAAAATATAATAAAATTAAGGTAGCAGCAAAGTTACTACAGACATATTGATAAATGAAATGCACTGAATAGGAATAAAACAAAACAGCTGTTGACCACTTCCATTTGATACGATAAAGTTGATTTATTTCTTTACTAAAGGTTCAGAAGCTGATTCAGAGACTAGATATACAAGAGCCATGCTTATAATCAGTTTCATTCTGTGCTTCTGTTTGCTTGTACAAACATACAAATAGGTAAGGCTGAAGCAGATTGTATTTTTTAAGATCTAGGAATGCTTGGCTTTGTAAAATGCCTCCCTGACTACTGCAAAACACAAAACCAACAATAGCGAACTCTGAAAGGCATGAACAGATGAGTTATTCTCTTTTGCTGACTTAGAATCAAAAGAGAAGCAAGGCTTGGTGTGGATTCTGGGGAGAGAGAGAGAGAGACAGCATCACAAGCAGGCATTTAAATTAGTCAATCAACCTGAGGTACAAAAGGCAGTTTCTTAAGATGGGAATGAATTGTTAATTAATAGTGCATAAATTACAACAGCTTACTTGGTAACATTTTGGAATTTATTTTGACTGAATACAAACAAGGAGCATTGCATTGCTGTTTTTCTTTTTCCATCTGCTTTATAAGGCTACAGCAGGAAAGTCTTGTTTCATTCCATTACCATTACTTTTTCAAGACAGAAATACATGAAATAGTAATTCATTTTCACTTACATACAACATGAGATAACATTGTTTCCTTTTAAAATGATATCAGTGTTTATTTTCCATTTAAGAAAAATGAGAGAGAGAGAGAGAGAACAGTTCCATACAGACCTTAAAAAAACATCTAGATGAAGAAATTAGATGTTATAGGTTCCAGGTGGTTAATATAGATTAAACAAGAATAAGAGCAGAAATATGCGTGTGCCATTTCTGTCCGTTAAGCTGATAAATCTAAGCATGCATTTGAACATTACACACTGTCATCAGGATTAGTGACACAGATATAAAAGGTGATGTTTTTCATATAACAGCTTTAATTGTTTCATTAATAAAAATTCACTCACGTGCTCTTTAACTTAATTTTCATTTCCCTGTATTAGGCAACAAACTGGTGAATGTTTGCTATTCCAAGCAACAAGAACAGACATATCAATTGCAAACAAATTTAGAAGCACACATTTTTTTTGTTAATAGAGAAAAATGTGCTACAGTTTGTGAAAAAAATGATTATATGCAAAATTATCATTCTTTTAAAGCATGACCTGAATCGAAAGGCACAATAAAACAAAAAAATAATTAATTAAATCCATTTACAATGCATTTTTCACTCAATGCTTTCACATAAACTAGCTGGAAATGAGCTGGAAAAAAGCATTAATAAAAAACATATCAACATATCTTCGCAATAATTAATACTGATAATGCAAATATTTCAGAGAAATAAATCTTATCTTTTCAGTAACTATCAGCTGAACATACCTCAAACAATGATGTAAGAAAACAATTATTACTTCAGCTAGTATTCATCTATGAAACATCAAATGTGCACACCCCATAGAAGTCATTGGAGATAAGTAAATATTTTTCAAAGTGAGATGAAGTCATTGCAAAGCAAATAAAGCTGCCTTGCATAATGTGACTCATGCACTTTAAAATAATAATTATGAATGATGCACATTACTGTTCAAACATGCTTAAATTACTTTCTGGTAGTGCCTCTTATAAAAAGCTTGGCAATAACAATATGAAACTGGAAGTAAATTTGACTGCATTGTCTATGAATGTGTCAAATGTTTAAATAAACTTTAAGGAACACTGAGTTCTGAATTGTAAAAAATCTTTTTTTGCTTTTTCTGTATGAAATGAAACAAAAAATGCATCTGTGTGTTCATCATATAATATTGAGCCAATTGCATGAAAGTAATCCTCAGAAATGTATTCATATGCCATTATTAACTCTACAGAGAGGTATTTCTGTACTGATAGTTTTTCCTCTATTCCTATTACTGTTTCATAACACTATTATACTCTTTTTAGTACAGTTCTGAGTCACTGACATGCTTTGTCAAAGTCTCACTTCCTGAGATCAAGATATCCTTCTATTTGCATTATTGTACAGTTCAGGTAAGTTGAGTCCTATAGTTTAGCAGTCACTTGCTCTCAAGTGGTTAATCATTTACTGGCTTAATTTATTTATACTTTGTTGACCAGGTTAGTCCTGCTAAATTAGTAGCCTTTTTCAGGGGGGAGACCTGAGTTGGCATTTATACTACTAGGGGAACTTTGGCTCCCAAGTAGTTAATCATTTACTGGCTTAAATTTTTTATCCTTTGTTGACCAGGTTAGTGCCACTAAATTAGTAGACTCTTTTCAGGGGGAAACCTGAGGTGGCATTTATACTACTAGGGGAAATTTGGCTAGGGTATCAGGGAACTTCCCCTAATCTTTTGTAAGGGGAAAGCATTGTTCGTGATGCTATCATCTTCCATTTTCCATTCCAGGTGTGAAGGTGGCCCAGAGAAACCAGAGGAGCAACGGAGGAATAATTTTTTTCTAAGGAGCTGTTAAGCAGTTTGGAAATGGTAGAATCACTAGCAAATGTGAAGGCTAATGAAAAAATCATTGAAGTGTATGTATCAAAGGAGAAGGAGAATATGGAACTGAGTTACATGGTGGATGAACAGCTAGCTGACACTGAAGAGGTTTAAAGTGAATTGGAGAGCCAAATGGGATGTATTATTTCAACCCTCCAGACCTGAGGATTATGGGATGATTATCTGGAGCAGTTACTAGATCAGAGTGAGCTGGAGAATGGGGCAGTAGAATCATGGAGTGAGATAATGAAGAAGATAGAAGAAGAAGGAAGGAAAACTGAATCAGAAGAGAAGACCTATGCACAGACAGTTAAAGAGGGAGAAGGAAAAGGAGAAGAAAAGAAAGACATTAAGAAAAGGTATACCATTCAAATAAGTAGTAAAAATGACAAAGGACTTGACAGGTAGGAAGTCTGGGACTCACTGATTGCACCATTGGGTGTCTTTGCAAAAGAGGTAACAGCATTCATTTTGATTAATAAATAAACTTTTTGTGACTTATTATTTAAAAATGGACAATATATGGAGAATTTTTTTAGGCAACTATGAATTAAAAAAGAATCTTTATCCGTGGTCAGAATATTCAATCCTTTTTTAGGCAAACTAAGAAAAGGATAATGGTACACTTTAGAATATAAGTAGAGGCTGCTGACTTAAAAATATATTTAATTACTGTTTGTAAAGGTGTGATGGACACTACAAAGCTTTATGAAGAAAGAGGACTGTGGACTGATGGTTGGGAATGTGAGATTATACAGAATATTGAAAATAACAATTTGAAGTATATACCAAGTGTTATAAATATGAATGGCAATAGAGGTTTTATTAAATATAGGGGTCAGCCCAAAACTTGTTTTTTTTTTTTTTTTTTCAGAAAAGATAATCACTTCATTAGTGAATGTAACAAAAGGAAATGTTTTATATGTGGACAGACAGGGCACGAAGCAAAAAAATATGAAATGAAATGTAAAAAAGTGTGGTAATATAGGATATGTTTGGTTAGATTGACAAAATGAGGAACAACAAATTGTAGAAGAGGTTATACAAGATGTGGAACAAAAAAAAGATACAATACAAGAAAATGCAAAGCAGAATGAGGTAGACAAGATTACAGATATAAATGTTAAAGAAGGCAAAATAAAGGAGAGGAAGAAAAAACTGATACAAGTGGAAATGAATATATGGATTCGCAAAAAGTGAAAGGAAGAAAGAATTCTATAGGAAAAAGAGTTAAAGAAAGGAAAAGAAAATACAAATGTTTGTTGTTTGTCTTTTCAGCTTTTCCTGGTTAGGGGTCGCCACAGCGGATCTCCAGTCCGCTAATGATTGGCAGTCCATTTTTATGGTGCCGAGTTGCCAGCCCGACACCCAACCTTCAGCGAAGGCACACCCATTCATGCATGTCTTTCGGAGGCCACTCAACCATGGGGAGGACATGCAGACTCCACACAGAAGACACCCCAGCCGAGAATTGAAAGAAAATACAAATGTATGCTAGCTAAACAGAATAAAAAGGTAAATGATGATTTCCTCCTTTAATTTGCTTTCCCTCCTCTTGTTTGTTAGAAACTGAAAATATTAGCTATTAATGTTAATAGTATGAAAAATAATAAGAGAAAATTGGCAGAATTGTGTGCATGATTAGATGCTAATGTGATTATGTTGGAGGATATTATATTATTAACAGTGGAAGAAAGAATACAAGTAGAAAAAAAATAAGGAATGGAGCTATTGTTTGGAATATAGGAAAGAAAATGTGTGCAGGCATATGTATATTATGTCAAGATAGCATTAAAATATCAGATGTCACAGGTTTACTATCACATGTTTGACATTACATTGTTCGAATGTACAGATGTCTGAACCAAATGTTCAGAAATCTGAACGCCGAACAGTATAAATGCCGAACTGAGCATTTCAGTGAAGTCGAATGTCGAACATGTCGACTACACTGAAATGCTCCTACCTACTCAACATTCAACAACACATTTTTGCAGTGGGACAAGCCCCCCTGCACCCCCACCCCCCTACTTATATATACAAACTACAGTGAGGTTAAGGGTACATTTCCCCATCCCCACTATAGTGCAATCTGCACCACAATGTTGGAGCTGACAACAGAGGCCATTCACTCTTGACAGCTTCAACAATTTGGTGATCACCCTACCGGTTCTGCCACATGGTTTTCGCACATATGTTCTTTCGTCTGAAAGCCAAATGAACATGTGATTGTAAATCAATGTCACAATAGTGGAATTAGGATACATCACTATAATAGATTTAAGATGGAAGAATTTTTTTTCCAGAATTACAGCCTTATATGCATATGCTATTGAAAAAGAAAGAGTAGAAATATTTAGAAAGCTGTTAAAGTATGTAGGTGTTAACATGATATAATAATAGCAGGGGATAGAATGAGCTAAAAAAATGATGTGATGTTAAAATACTTAATGAAATCATGAAATATGGAAAATTACATGTATGGGATTATAGTTATTGAACTTAGAAATGAGAGTATGACTGAAACTGATTATTTTTTTTTATATCAGTAGGGTTAAAAATTATATAGCAAGGAGTAAAAGAGACTGGATTGTCTGATCATTTAGCAAAATAGACAAGAATACATTAAAAGGAAGATTATATAAAATAGGAAAAGGAATTAAGAGATTAGCTGAAAAAGAACTAGAACAAGATGACAAGAAAGTAATATATACAATATAGGAGAATTATATAGATATTAAAGAATTTTATGAAAATTGGACCACATGGTGGATTAGTTTTAAAGAAAATTATAGTTTTTTTTACAATGTATTGAAAATAAGAGAAAGAAAGAAAATAATGCGTATAAGATTATATTAATCCAATAAATATATCAAGATATAGTAAAGAAAGAGAGAATATTCTATGTGAAAGAAAGATAAATATATGAAAATAATCAAATAAAGATCCATAAGCTGTTATATAAACAAAATATTATTTACAAGGGAAAAATGAAGTAGCACCTTATTTAGCTAAATTAGTGAAAGAAGAAAAAAGAATAATAAGATAGCTAAAGAATAAAAAAGGAACACAAGTAAAACACAGGAAGGTATAACATAAATCATCAAGGAACATGTATCTGATTTATATACCAAAAATAAATAAAAAACAAAAGAAAATATGAAACAAGCAAATTAAACAAGGAGGATAATATACATCTAGAGAAAAGCATAAGTATTGAAGAATTAAATGAAGTGTTGAAAGACATAAATATGAATGCATCAAAAGGTTCAGATAGTAATGGATATATGCATAATGATATGAAATACTGGCAAAAATCTAAATGTGTAGAAGTATTTAATAAATGTTTGGAAATGGGAATAAACTATAAACAAATATGTATAGGAGTTATAAAGTTTATATGGAAAAAATGAGACAAAGATGATATAAGGAATTGGAGACCTATAACTTTAAATAATACAGATTATAAGAATTATAACTAAAAAAATAACAAATAGAATGGGAAAGTTATATGAGCAAACTAAAACTGACAGAAAAGGAAAAGGAGTGCAAGCTTTGTTATGAATTATTAAAGAAGTAGGGGATGATATTATAAACAAAAATGTTAATGGAAAAATTATGATAGAAGACAAGCATATAACAGCATTCAATATGAAATATTATGGGATATTTTAAATGCATATAACATTAGTAAAATAATAATACATCTAATTAAATCAGTTAATGATAGAAATATTGTTAAACGTAATGTTAATGGATGGAATTACAAATATGATAGTAAACAAAATTAATAAACTGACAGACAAGACAGGATATAGAATAGTGAATGAACTACAATTATCAGTGATGTATTCCTATGTTGTTGATATTGTAACAATCAAAAGTGATAAAGAACATATGGAAACAGTCATTCAAAAGCAAAATATATTATTAAATAAAACTGGAGTATGTATAAATAAAGAAAAAAAAAAGTTTTGATCAGATAGGAAATATAAAAGATATAAAATTTAATATGGAGGTTATAGAAGTTTTGGGACTTAAGTTTGGACAAAATGTGTATGTAGAAGAAAAATGGAAAATGTTATTCAAAGAAATAACAGATATGATATTATTTTGGAAATCATTTTGATTTTCATATAGGAAGAAAGCTTACTTGATAAATATGATAGTGGTAGGTAAAATTTCTTATATAGCAAATAATTATATGATTCCTACAAAATATGAAAAAGAGTTTTTCTTTATATGGGGTTCCAGGTTGAATTAAGTCAAGAGAGGAATATTATATATGAAAAAAGAACAAGAAGGACTGGGATTTTTGAATCCTATAGTGTATGCAGCATCAATGAACTTGTATAAAGCCTTGAAATGTTATATAAAAGGAGAAAATATTATTATAAAATAAATATCAAGTGTTTGGGGGGAAATGGAGGCAGGTAAATGACTAACAGAAGATGTAAATGAAGAATTTAAAGAGTATCGAGATAAAATCATGTTATGGAAATTAAAACTAGATAAATTTGAGAAGGATATAAAAGTATGGTATCAGAATATTGTGAAAGCTTTTTATTATTTGATCCATGGAAAGATTCAGAATAGAGAAAAAGAAGGCAAAAAAAATGAGATTAATATGAAACAAAAAGGATTCATGAATGCAATGATTTCTAATGGAGATTATCCATAAGAAATGTACACATTAAGGCAAATATGCCATATAAAAATACACAATAGAATATATCATGTATGTGGAGAATATGAGACTACTGAACATGTGTTTTTGAATTGTATAAGGGTAAAAGTTTTATAGAATGAAATATGTAAATGGAATATGTTAAAGGAATACAAAAAAGTGAAACAGATAAACATAAAAATGATTGAATGTTGTTTTTATGGTGGTAAAAAACAAGAAAAAGGATAAAAACAGACAAAATTATATTTCATGTTATATGGACAGTATGAATTGAAAGTGTTAATGAAATCAAGTTTAATAGAAATGGGTCTTGGCAAAAATTTTAATGAAAATATTATTTTGGTTGAGGAAAAATAGGTGGGGAGACACTTAAAACAATGTATAAAATGTAAAAGTCTGTAAATATATAAAGATAATGTGGCTATGTAAATAATAAGCATTGTGTATAAGCTATGTATATAAATAAAAAGCCATACTCTTTTGGCAAGCAGTAATACGTTTTGTAGGTGCATCTGCTTCCAGTCCAGGTGCAGTGGCAGCTTGAAAAAGGAGGGAGAAGATGTCTGATGAATGAGGAATATGCTGCAAAGATGAGGAGGTGTTTCAGTCAGAGAAACGACTAAGGTGGAAGGAGGAATCAGAAGGAAGCAAAGCGAGAGATTGGTATGTATGGAGGCATATGAGCCTTTGCAGGAGGAGCTGATTGGAAGTATGGAGAACAGGAAGGCAAGCAAGCCTTCATGGGAGGAGTTTAAATGTTTTGACAAAGGCAACAAGGAGATTTGTGAAAGGGTGAAGGCGATCAAACTTTCACAAGACTTGGAGGTCATTCTCTTCACAGTAGGTGTTCAAGGGTATTATCAAGAGTCAAAATGGATGTATTATTACAACTCTCCAGTTGGGAGGGTTTCAGGATGTTGTACTTCAGGATCTTATGGTACAGAGTGAACTGGAAAATGGGTGTGCTGTAGTATGGGCGCAGATAATGGGCAGAATATAGGAGAAGAAGTGGGGACTGAGAAGAAAAAATCATATGCACATACAGTAAAATAAATTTTAATAAGTAGGACAATGTAAATATGAAGGCAAGAATATAAAAATTCCAAAGACATGCATCTGGAGCATTTCTCCCCGGGCCTCCGCTGAAAACAGGATCTGTGGAACCTAGTCGGACATTCCCGGTCAACAAATGTAAAATAAAAATAAAATAAAATAAAATAAATAAATGTAAAACTGAGGATTCCAGCAATTAATGTAAATACCAGAATGAAAAAAGAAGAATAGGGGTACTGATGGTGTATAGCACTTGATATGGACATGTTTATATTAGATGATACACAATACAAGAACATTAACAGATGAAAGGGAGATTACAAACAGAAATATTATGGGGGTGAGATTATTTGGGATATAGGGAAAGAAATGTGTTCAGGAATAGGAATAGTGTGTAAGAAATCATTAAATTTTTTTGGATATTACTGTGACACCCCACCACTGGCCCAGTAATCAAGGAGCCACAATCCTCACCACTAGCACCAGTGGGGGCCAGACACTGGGAGAATGACAGGTACACATACAGTATTACCAGATGCACCTCTCTGTATCAAGTACAATTTCCCTTAAGAGCACACAGAGACTACAGTCAGTCCTGAGCTGGTTCATCCCTATTTCTCCAGATTCCCAAAAAGGCTCCCTACTGGCACAGCTCTAGGATTGAGATTTCAGCTGAGTGGCCAAGCCAAGACCTCCAGCACCCTCTCTGTCTAACCAGTGCTTCATGTCCTGCTCAAGTAGCTGACACACATACACTTTGAGGTTTAATTTATATACACACACACCTGGCAAAGGCTGGCACAGGCTTACTAGCTATGCTCCATTTTGACCAGACTATATATTAGTTATCACTGCCACCAGCCAGCTCCTTATCAGCATTATTTTCAAACTTCGATCTTTACGTGTCGCTGAAGAGGCGTTCGATGTAACACCTCTTTTTGATTTTAATATAGACCCCATTAAATATATAAACTGTTGAGATGGAAAAAAATATAAATGGACCAATAATAAGGGAAATAATGAAAGAAAAAGTACAAAAATGTGTTATATAATGAGTATATTTAAAAAAGACAAAGAAGCTATGAATGGGAAAATGAAATAGTATCAAGACAAAATAATATTGTGGAATGTGAAAATATGGGAGATAGAAGAAATTACAATACTTGAGCATAATGAACAAATATTATTGTGTTTATAAATGGGAAAAACTGATGGAGGAAAAATCAAAGTAATAAAATAAAATATATAGAATGTATAGATTTTTTATGGAGGTTATCAATAAAAAAATTGAAAGTGAAAGCAAACATGCCATATAAAAAACAGAAGAAAGAATATGTAACTAGTGTGAAAAAGCTGAAACGGTGGAACATATCTTTTTAAAATGTAAAAAGGTGAAGAAATTATAAGAAAAGCTGTGTAGGTATAACATGGACATGTTAGAATATGGGTGTTATAAAGATAAAAGAAGGGAATTTATAAGGAAAATTAATAGAGGGATGTTTTATATTATATGGACAATATGGAATGAAAGACTGAATGAGGATATTGCCAGAAATAATGTAAAAGATAAGATTTTGGCTATGGGTAAAGGGGTGGGGGTTTTAAAATGAATGTATATGTATAAAAATTAATATAGATGTATAAAAATTAATATAGATGTATCTACATATATATATATATGTGTGTGTGTGTGTGTGTGTGTGTGTGTGTGTGTGTGTGTGTGTGTGTGTGTGTGTGTGTATAGTTATATATAAAGCTTTGTAAATTATTGAAAAATGGTTGTAAAAGATTGTAAATAATTGTAAATAGTACATAATATGTAAATAATGTAGAAATTATCGATAATGTGTTTAATGAAGGATCTCTGCTCTTCATTCTATTGAGTGGGACCCATTTTGCAGGAGCACTTCCTGTTTCTGTCACAGGCACAGAAGTGTCCTGAAGAAACAGGGTAGCAGATGGAAAGAGAAAGAGATAATGGAGTGATAAGAGAAATGGGGGAAAACCAATATCAAGACCAGAGAATGCGTGCAGGATTCTAAGGAGATGTTTCAAAGAAATCTGTATGATGAAGAGGAGCCAGCCTGTGAAAAATGCATAATTGCAACACTCCAGTCAGGATGGGGGCAGGATGATTTATTTAAAGAAGTGATTCAGAGATGTTTCCTGGGGAGCATTATAGAGACAATACAGAAGGAGGGGTCTGAATGGAGACATGAAAAGTCAACAAGCAAAGGACAGTAGTAGTGCTGAAATTGAATTCATCCTCAAGTCTTGGTGAGGACCTTCAAGAGGTGGACCCTCTTTTCTACAAAATCTCACCAAGGTAAAACTGATATATAGACTCCATTTATATAGTATATATCATGGACAGAAGTAGGTAAAGAATTAAAAAGATATCTGGGTGCACAAACCCAGGATAAAAATGTGCCCAATCCTGGAAAGTGCACTGGTGCGACGACTGGAAAAATAACAGTGTATAATTTTCAAAATATGAAAACATTCCTACAATGGGGCCAGGCCAGGCCCAGGGGGAGGATGCCCCTCCCCATTGTAGAAGGAAGTAGCAGTCCACAAAAATCATAAAAATTGATAGGCCAAAGAAGAGCCTTAAAGATGATAGAGTGGACTATTGAGGATAAGAAAGAAATTATATATTTTTATTATTATGCAAAAAGCCCAAAATTTCCAGCTACAACCTATACAAAAAAGATTAAGAGATAAATTAGAGGAAAGAAAAATACTTCCACAAGAAAAACTGTCAGAAACTACAAATTAAAATGTGTGGTCATTAATACAAAATATTTTTGAAAAACAGTATATAGACCAAGAAACTTTGATCTGTTTGGAAAAAGAAGCATCTGAAGAAGTGTGACAGTATAAACAACAAAACCTAGATATTTTTGAAAAGTATAAAAAAGAAATATGGGCATGGGAAAGAAAGAGAGATTTTATATGTTGCAATATTTATACAACAGGAAAAGCCAAATTAATCAACATGAAAAAGGAAGCCCCAAGATATTCGAGGAGAAATACAGGCAAAGGCATCCAGAGATGGAAAATTTCACAATAAGAAAATAACATCACACAGAGTTTATGTAGAAAAGCAGATTAGTAAAGTAGAAGTTAAAAAAATAGAAGATAAAGGTATGCCCCGGGATTCACGAAGCAAAATATTCCATGCAGAAGCAGTGTAGCTGCTCCTGCATGGAATATGGCCGTCGAGCGATCCATGAACATGCTGTTTTCACATGCACAAGTGGTCCTACACTATTTCTGCATGGAAAGCCATGCAGTATGCTAATCAGCTCATTTGCTGGTGAAAACCATGCAAATGAGCTGATTTAGCGATCCAGGAAGTAGGCAAGTCTCCATGCAGGAACAGTGTAAGCTGCAGCAATGTATTTGGTTACTAACCGAATACGTTTCTGCAAAAAAGAAAATGAAGCCATGACAGCTCCAATAAAAGCGTGTATTAAAGTGGTTGGCCAGGCCAAATATATGGCCATTGGCATGGGAAAGTGTTTTTTTTTTTTATAAAAATAAATGTTTATTTTTATTTGGTTGTTCTCGACAGTTTAAACATAGGGCAGTGCCGTGCAAATGGGATGGTGAAAAAAATAAAAAAAAAAAATGAAAAAAGTCCATTGTAGGTAAAAGCTGCATTTTGCCATTATAGTCAATGGCAAGCAGAATGAAAACAATGGCAGGAAACATTGGTTGCTAAGGGGGAAGACTGTTGTGTACTGCAGTAACTATGGAGTAAGACAGTGGGGTATGTAAATGAGGGGACTTATACTGAATGACAAAATTCTTCTAAGTGTCACACTGCACCTAACCATGTAGGTGCTCTAACGCCACCGTGTAGACAGGAGGAGCAACAAACATGAAAAGGGGGTGTGTCATGATTGCTGTAAACACATTGGAGCACTGTTGGCCAGGTTTGTGCTTAGATAAGCACAGCTAAGTGAGGGTGTGTGTCTGAGGCTGTATAGTCTTATTCTTTGAATCGAGAAGCATGTTCGCACCCAGGGGAGGGCCATTTCTTACTGTTTACACTAGTTAAATGGGTCTGGGTGATGCGCTGGGGCTTAATCAGGAAGGGTATAGGAAAAGAAAAACGAAATAACAGAACAAGGGAAATGCAGTACAAACAGCAATACAGGATACTGCAACACACAATGGGCCATTGAAAGCACTCAATAATACAGCTGGTAGGTGGCTGCATAGCTGAAGATGGGAGGAGATGCAAAAAAATAAATAAAAGGCAACAGCACAAGAAAGGATAAATGAAGTAGAAATCACTAATATGGGACTCTTGCAACTCACAATGGGTCAGGTAAAGCGCACAATAATACAGCTGGCAGGTGGTTGCATAACTGAAAATGGGAGGAGATATAAAAAAACAAAATTAAAGGGCAACAGCACAATATATGAGAAATGAAGTAGAAATCACTAATATGGAACTCTTGCAACTTACAATGGGCCAGGCAAAGCACATAATAATACAGCTGGCAGGTGGCTGCATAGCTGAAAGTGGGAGGAGATGTAAGTAAAAAATAATTAAAAAAGGCAACAGTAGAATAAAGGCAATCATGCACAAATTACCAGCAATGCCTCTAACACTCACAATGGCCAAATCAAAGCCATGAATAATATAGGTTGCAGCTGGAATGTATCATAGTCAGCCAATCATACAGGCAGCATCTGCAGCACAACAGTATAAAGTATGGAAACAGCTTACAGACTGTTTTTTCCTACAAACTATGCACCATTGGTGTGTACATGAGGAGGAATTTTAACTGGAAAAATGTTAGGGGCTGCCATTGCTTTGATCCATCAGTATGTGTTAGAGGCTGAGGGTGGAGAGAAGGATAATGCTGACAACCACCACAAACCAAAGAGGAGGAAAAGAGTGTTCAGACCCAGGATAACCGATCAGGGGCTACATGATCTGGAGATAGTAGAGTGCTACAGGGTGGAAAGAGACATACTTTAGACTCACTGAGCTGTGGCAGCCTCAACTCAATGCTAGAACCAACAGAGGGCAATGCATACCAGTAGATACCAAGGTTTGTGTAGCCTTAAGAATTCTAGCTACAGGTACTTTACAAAGACCTACTGGGGACATGATGGGGTTCTCACAGGCATCTGCATCCAGGGCACTCTGCCAGTTCCTGGATGCCATGCTACCACATGCTGGTAAGCATATTTACTTCCCCAACATCCATGAGGAGAGGACCAGCAATATGCATCTCTTCCACCATGTTGCAGAATACCCAGAGGTACTGGGTGTCATAGACTGCGCGTGCATCCACATCAAAGCACCACCCAGTGAACAGGGTAGGGTCTACATAAACTGCAAGAGCTTCCTCTCCATCAACTGCCAGGTCATGTGCAATGCCCAGGGCATTATCATGAATATGTGTGGTGGCAGCCCTGGAAGCTATCACGACTCCCACATCTAGCATTTGTCAAAGCTGTACCAGGCATTTGATAGTGGGGACATCCCATAAGGCTACCTGTTGTGGGATGCTGGCTATGCACTGAAGCCATGGATGATGACACCCATCAGAAATGCACACACACCCACACACGAATGCCATAATGAGGCACACGCACAAACCAGGATCATTAATAGAGCATGTGTTTGGGATGCTCAAGTCACAGTTCCACTAACTTGATATATCTCGTGAAGCCTTGCAGTACTCTCCAGCCACATGTGCACACATGTTCATAGTATGTGCCATGCTGCATAATATGATCCTGCGGAAACATCTGCAGCAGAAACAGCACTGGGAAGGGCCATACAGCCCATCACCATCGCCAAGGTCCCCACAGGCACAGAGGGACTCACAGGAGGAGGCCCCTGAACCTGCTCCCATAGGCAGATGGAGGCATGCCCAGTATGCTCAGGCCTTGGCATAGAGGCAGTGCATAGCACACACACTGACACTGTAGGGACCACAGGGACTGACATCTCTCTCTGACTTGCACACACAGTAAAATGGATGACACACACATCACATTACCTGTAACTTACCATGTACAGGCAGTGTACTGTGTTCATCCAACAAAGGCGGCCCTCAAGCACTGACCTCATAACTGTCACAAGCACAAGGAAAGTCAGACTTCTTAACAATACATTAATGGAATCGTATGTTCTGCTAGCATATCTATGTTAATGCTGGATGCATGCAAGGGAATGGGGTGGCCTACTGGGATAGCAGCACACAACTGACAGCTATTTGGGCCACCAGGAAATGTCTGGCCCAAACTGGTCTCCACATACTATTCAGTAGTACCCAATGTGGCAAATCCCACTGCAGTATAGGTGTGTGGACAACTAAGTGGGGGTCACAGGCATGGATGTCAGAGTGGAGGGGTCTCATAACCACCCCTCACACCCACAAAGCAAGTCAGTTGTAGAAAACCACATAGAAATGTCTGGTAAAGGCACACAAATGGCAGCAATGTTGAATTAACCCCCTACAGACTAACACAGTGATAGCACAGCAGAGCCTGCAGTTGCAGTAAGGCTATGAAGGGTAAGAAGTCTGATACTCAAATCCATGCCAGTACAATCTGGCCTGGGCTCTTTACTGATATGCCTCCAGTCCCAAAGAGAGGGCACAAGAGTATGATAAATGGAACCAAAATGTAAAACAAATTTCAGCACAGTCTGTTCAAATGTGTACAGTGGAGAGGTGTGCCCCCATATACCCACACAAATGCAGTGACATATATGTTTGCATGGAAATAGCAGCATAGCACACAATGGCAGGGCTGTAACAATATACTTGAAAACATTTTGTCTGTTCACAATATTCAGGGGTCAATGAGATATGGGTATGTGTGGTTAATATTGTCTTGATCTGGCCAGCATGTTCTACTGGCAGTCGTCTTGTACTGCTCTAGGTACAGTTCTGCCTTTGACAGGGTCATGTGCAGGTAACTGCAGTGCCAACTGTTATGCATATCAGTGATACCCACTGCTGTGCCACTGACATACCTGGAAGTCACAGTGCTATGTGGAATATACTACACATATAATGGACATCTTGAGGATGTGTAGCAGAGGTGCTAAGGCTTTTGTGAATATAAGTGCTGTGTGGTACTGTTGCCAGTGGTCATTCTCAATAATCCTTTTTCTTATGTTTGCTTTTACAAATAATGGGCATGCCTGCACAGTTGAATGCACTCTGTACCCCCACCCATAGTTCCCAACCTCTGACAGCAAGATGTCTGGACAAGAAAGAAAAGTGGAACAAAACCACAATGATAGGCATGTGTTGTAAATATAACCCTTACATACTGAGAAGGTTTGTGGGTTGAGGGGTTTGCTGTAGTGAGAATTGTTTGAAGGTTATGTATTCAGAAACAGTAATCTCTGTATTATTTTGTAACATTACACTTCAATTATATGTAACTAACTTGCCATAAAAACACAAGTGTATGTAGAAAGAATGAAACCTCTAGCCAAACACCAGGACAACCTACCAAAACATGTACAGGTCAGAGGTATGCACACACAAGGATATGACATCTCTGGTTAGAAAGATACCACACAATCAGGAGATCCACAGCCAGTATATCACCAGGTTGCTGGACTGCTCACACAGCTGTGTGTCATTACTACACTGGCTGTAGCTGCAACTCACAAATGGCCTTGTTGGGCAAGAATTTATATAGCTGCTTCATAATGATGGTCTGTGCATCATACAACTACTATTATAGGTTCATAGGTTCATAGGTAGGTACTAGGCTATCTTCCCAAAGACATTTATAAGCCTAGCCAGAATGTGTCGGCTTTCACCACCCCCTTAGATTTGTTCGCTGTGCCTCTGTCCAGCAGAACCACTGAAAGTAATCACTGGGGTAAACTTCCTGTTTCCCATCCACTCATCAAGGTTTCTCTTGAAGAGTGTTAGTGAGGAGCTCTGTCTAATGTAGACTGGAATCTTGTTCCAGAGCATGGGAAGTCTCTGGGACCGGAATCTATCTCCAGCACATCCTATTTATTGTTGTGGTGAGGTTTTAGATCCATAGAGCGTGTGGCTTGAGGGGATATGTTTTTTTTTAGGTGGAGCATGTCTATCAAATCTGGGTTGGACATGGCCTTGTATATCAGGCAGAGATCACCTCTGAGTAGGTGGTATGCAACCTTGTACAGCTGGAGTTTCTTCAGTCAAGCTGCATAGGGCATCTGTTTGAGGCCAGTGATCCTCTTGGTGAAATACTTCTGTGGTCTTTCCAGCTGTTGCAGGTGTCTTGTAAGGTACATCCCAAATGGGGCATTGTACTCTATGATGGGTCTGATGAGTGATGCTTAGAGGGGCACAATGACCTCTTTTGATCTGGATGCAAACCCTGTTGTGATTAGGTGGGCCACATAGAAGGATTTTCTAACCACTTTAGCAATGTGTTTATCATAGGAGAGATTACTATCTACTTGGGTCCCCAGATCCCTTATTTCATCTTCTGTATTTAGGGAGCTACCACCTATGTGGTAATTTGTGGGTTCTTTGTTTTTTCCTAAAGGGGATGACTATGCACTTTTTGGCATTTAGCTTGAGGCCATGGTTTTGACACCTGGTATCTGTCTCAGTGAGACCCTCTTAGAGGATGTCTGTGCCAACCGGAGAGTCAATTATAGCCCCTAGTTTGCAGTCGTCTGTGAACTTGGTCAGCCATAGTCCTCCTGTGCTTACCTGTACCTCTGAGAAGTATATGCTGAAAAGGAGGGTTCCTAGGACTGAGTCCTGGGGAATGCCACTTGTAACCAGTTTAGAGTCAGACCTAGCTCCTGCAACTCTTACCATGTGGGTTCTGTCCGTGAGCCAGTTGGCAACCCATCTCATGATGTAGGGGTTTATGTTCAGGCTGGTGAGCTTGTCTATAATACCAGAATGGGGAATGATGTTGAAGGCCTTTGTGAGGTCTAGGTAGGCTATGTGGACCACCTTTCCCTCGCCTATAGCCTTGGTAACTGTCTCAAAGAAGTCTACCAGGTTTAGAAGGCATGAAATGCCCTTAACAAAGCCGAACTAGGTCGGGTACAGTGTTTGGAAGTTCCCAATGTCTCTGGTAAATCACTGTGATGATCTGAGGATGTCTGGCACCCTGAAGAAAGGTCTGTGTGCACCTAAAAGGTATGGCTGTAGCACACAAAACCCTGGACTGGAGTACACCCATCTCTGGCATGGAGACCCACACTGACTATAGAACATCACACCGGGCATGGTCCTACACTTAGAGAATCACAGGACATGTTGGAACCCACATCGGAATATATGACTGTATTGTGTATATACACACACACACACACACATATATATATATATATATATATATATATATATATATATATATATATATATATATCCATAAATACAGACAGCTATGTACAACTGAACTGTCCCCACACACAGACACACATCAGACAGGATTACCCTTAGCTAGCTGTAGGTGGCCCATATGTGATATATCTGCATCTGTTGTGTGAGGTACCCACACATATCTATATGGGCAACAGATAACATATGTCAAGCATACACACACATAGATGTGGGGAACTGAGAGACAGGCAGTGATACAGAGAGAGAGACACAGGGGGACACAGATAGAGTGAGTCACAGAGATGGATACCCTGAATGACATATAGTGATGTCCTGCTGTGGACAGTGGCATATCAGCTGTAAACAGTTACACATGCCAGCAAAAAAGGTGAGCCCCATTGTGTAACATTACTGAGGTTGAGTTTATAATATCACATTGTGTGTGTGTGTGTGTGTGTGTGTGTGTGTGTGTGTGTGTGTGTGTGTGTGTGTTGTGTGTCTCTATAGGTCCATGTATTAGGAGACTTTTTCCACTCAGTACACTTCACATTGCCCTGCTCACAAGATCTGTTGCTTTTATTCACCTTAGAAGTACCATTGGACACCGATAACCCCTGTAAGCTCTGTAGTGCATGTGATAACTGTGTAACACTATAATAGAAATAACTGGATAGGTAAGGGTTCTAATCTCAATACTGGCAACTGTGTGTGTGTGTGTGTGTGTGTGTGTGTGTGTGTGTGTGTGTGTGTGTGTGTGTGTGTGTGTGTGTGTGTGTGTGTGTGTGTGTGTGCACGAGCATGAACATTGTGCATGTGAGAGTGAGAGTGTGTGTGTTTGTTTGTAGGTGAAACAGTTTTAGGCCAGGCCCACCCACAACACTTCCCAGTGCCACACTTTATCACTCCTGCTGGTGTCATTCCCCTTATCAGCACCTTTGGCCAGTTGTCAGTCCAGTAAGCTCTGTAACATGTGCAATAACTGTGTAATACTATAGTACAAATAACTAGATAGGCAGGGGTTCGAGTCTCAGATCTGGCAAATGTATGTGTGAGTGTAGTGTACTTGTGTATGTTTGTAGGAAGAAGTATTTTAATAAGTTACCCACCCGCTGGCCTACTGTATTAGTCATGCTGATGTCACTCCCCTTATAGCTTCATAGGTGTGTACCAGGCTAATGGCCCTGGAGCCATTACAAGCCTAGCCCATAGAAGTGCCTTCACATTGTGCCACCTGATTTTAGTTCCCAGTGACTCTATCAAGTAGAGCCACTGGAATGATCCTTGGGCTGAACTTTCTATTACCCATCCACTCCTCAAGATCTTTCTGGAACTGGGTTATCTAGGCACTACAGAAAGGTAGGAAAGGTGTATTTTTAAATTTAGAGTTAGAGGGTAGGAAGAATGGAGAAATTGTAATGAATGTACATGTGAAATTTAGTGAGGGAAGTTAATTTTTGTGGGCTACAAGTTGTCATCCACCACATATTTTAAAGGCATTACCCTATTTGGAAATGTTGCAAATTTTTAGGTTGTGCAATGATAAGGACATTTTGAAAAGTGAGCTGGATGAAACTAAGAAGATGTTTAAAATGAGAGGATATAACATCTTGGAAGCTGAAAGTAGGGTATGGAAAGAATCAGAGAACTCAAGACAAGTTAAAAAGAGTAGGGGGACGATTGACGCATATATGAATGAAAATAGATATAAAAATAGAGTCTATATATCTTGTAACTGGTTATAATATTAAAATTAAGGAGTTTAAAAATGTAATAGAACATTATAGGGAATATGTAATACAGGACAAAGTGTTGACAAGTATTTTTCCATATAGACCATTTTTCTCTTATAGCATGGGAAAAAATCTGAAAGATATGGTTGTGCATAGCAATTTTGTTTTGCCAACGGCAGAATTGATTGCAGTGCCCTACATTAAGGGAACAACAGATTGTGGTGATAGTAGGGTTTGCACACATATAGTAACCAGTTTTCAGTATATTAATAATATTAAGTTTGAATCTAGGGGTGTGTTTTCATGAAGAAGTAAGGGGGTTATATATGCTTTGAGGTGTCCCTGTCAAATGTACTATATAGGTGAAACAAAAAGAGAATTCTGTATAAGATGTATGGAACACCTAAGGGACATAAAAAATGTAGGGAAGAAAAAATGGTTGCAACACATTTTAAAATGTTTCATGATAGCAATGGTGATTTCTTGGAATGTACTATTTTAGAACAAATTGACAGTATGAATATTAGTGAAGAATTGTTAAAACAGAAATTAGTGTATAAAGAAACTGTTTATATTTTGAAATATGGTGCAATGATCCCAAAATGTTTGAACAACGATTTGAATTGGAAGTGTTTGCTTTAAGAAATATTTTATGAGATAATTGGCAGAGTGGTAGTAATTAAGAAGGTGCTATATAGGAATGGTTATTTTGTATGCGTTTTATTCCATGAAGGTGTTTTTACCAAGGCGCTAGAATAAAGGATTATATCAGTGGCTGTTTTCTTTGTTTAGAGTCCTATACATTAGTATCCTGTTGTATTCAGAAGGAGTGGAGAGGAGAGGTGTTGTTGAGAATTATCTAGGTGCTTTGCTTGACATGTATGGGAAGTCTATTCCAGGGCATGTGCAGTCTCTGAGTGAGGAACCTGTCCTTCCAGCGTGTTGTGTTGATTGTGGTAATGATGTCAAGGTCCCTGCAGTGTGTGATGCAGAGACTGGGATGACTTTAGATGTAGCATTTGTAAAACAGCTGGGTCAGACATGGCTTTGCCAGAGATCACCTTTAAGTAGGCGATATGAGACAGGTAATAGCTAGTGTCTTTTGGGTTTGCCTGTGTATGACATGTGTTTAATGCCTAGGATCCTCATTGTTAGGTACTTCTGTGGCCTCTCCAGCTGCTGCAGGTGTCTAGTGAAGTACATGCCAAATGGGCCATTATACTTGATGATTGGTCTAATGAGGGAAGAGTACACAGAGAAGATGACTTCCTTCTTCCTGGATGAAAAACCCTTGGTAATAAGATGTGCCACATAGACGTATTTCCTGACCATAGTGGCACTGTGGTGGTTAAAGGACAGGTTGCTGTCAACCTGTGTCCCCAGATCTCTTATAACACCTACAGTGTTTAGTCCGCTCCCATCGATGTGGGACTTTGTGGGAATTGAGATTTTAACAAAGTGGCTGATGATGCATTTTGTGGTGTTAAGCTTCAGGCTATGGTTTCCACACCTGTCAGTGGTCTCAGTGAGGCCTTCCTGTAGGATGTCTGCATCACTTGTGGAGTTAATGATAGCTCCCAGCTTGCAGTTGTCCGTGAACTTGGTTAGCCAGAGCTCCTTTGTGTTGGTCTGGACTCCTCAGTAGTACATGCTGAACAGGGGAGTACCCAGGACTGATCCCTGTGGGACTCCACTTGTGACTGGCTGTCAGTCTGACCTGGAGCTTGCTACTTTCACACTGTGTGTTCTATCAGTGAGTCAATTTGCAACCCCCCCTAGTGATATAGGGGGTTGATGCCTGGTTTGGTGGGTTCATCCATAATTCCAGACTGAGGAATAGTATCAAGAGCCATGGCCAGATTGATGTAGGCTGCATTCAGTGCCTTACTGTCATACATGGCCCTGGTGACTGACTCAAAGACATCAACCAGGTTGAACAGGCATGATCTCCTTTTCACAAAGCCAAACTGTGTGGAGTCCAGATTTAGGAGATTACCTATATGTTTGTCGATCAGGTCCCTGATGATGCTCTCCATAGCTGTACACATCAGACTCGTCAGGCTACTGGACTGATAATTTCCAGGGTCTGTAGTTGCCACACCTTTATGGAGAGGGATGGCTGTAGCAGTGCACCATTTGAGAGGGACAAAGCTTGAGGTGAAGCTTTGACTGAACAGGATACATAGATGTGGTGCCAGGTATCTTTGTAGTTCATGTAGAACACAGCCAGGGATAATTTGGGGTCCCATGGAAGCTGTATTCTTGCCCGTGGACAATGCAGGTGTAACCTGGGTGGCAGTAATCCTGGGTGCCTGGCATTCTTCTGGCATTCTGATTTTTCCCCTGAGGGAGAGAGGGGTAAAGCTGGCACTGAATGTGTTGGCAAGAATTTTGGCAATATCAGTTGGTTCAGTATAGGAGGTAGCATTGTGCAGTAACTCAGAGCACTTCTGGGTATTGGCACGGAGGTTCTTGATATCACTAACAAAGGATATGTGATTGTTGTCAGTGTCTGCTGCAATTCTGCCATCATAGGTGGCTGTAGATGATTTCATGAGGGATCTCAAGTTGTTGTTGAGGCTAATAAGGGAGTTTCACCACTCTTGGGATTCCACCCCTTTCTGCAACAGTTTCTTCCTTCTGTCGTACAGGTTATTAATGGAAGGGGGCCACCAGATTGGCCTCCAGTATTTGGAGGATAGTGTCATGGTTCTGTTGGGTATGGTGTATGATTTGGCAGTCATGCAGGTATTTTCCATTGGAATGGGTGCTGTGAAGTTAGCCACCTCTGTTTTTATGAGTTCAGAGTCAGCTTTGGAGAAGTTTTTCAAGGTGGTTACCTTTGCAGGGGGTATGGGTGAGATGTGGATTTCCATGGTGATTACTCTATGTTGGATCTGACCAGGTAACAATTGACTACTGTTGTCAAGCAATGGTCCCATATGTTAGCAATCAACACAGGTCAAGGATGTTGCTTCCTCTACTGGGTATCAAAATGAGCTGATCCGGGGCATTAGAACTGATGAATTCCAGGAAGTGTTGGGCCAGTGTATTGGTGCTTGAGTATCTTACCCAGTTGATGGAGGGGTAGTTGAACTCTCATAGTATAAGAGTGTTGGGTTGGACCTTGAATGTTTTCAGGGTGTTGAGGAACGTGGATTGAGAGTGTAGGGACATGGATGTGGACCTATAGCAGGCTTTGACCTGGATTGCACTATTACACAATGTCAGTTGTACCTGAATTATCTCTGATGCCATATGCTGTGATACTACTCTGGATGTGTGCATATCCATTATTAATATGGAGACACCACTGCCTTTGTAGCTGTGGTCCATGGTTTGGTGCTGACAGGCGTGGAAAAAGTTATAGGCTGGTAGTGCAGAGGTGCTGTCTGCTGCTGTAAACCAGGTCTCCATTACAGCACAAATGTCAATGTTCTCCATTTTGAGGAGTGCTTTGAGTGGCTGCTTTGAGTGGCTGCATCTCAAGATATAGATGTCTAGTGTTGAGTAGTATGACCTTCTAATTGCATATATGTATAGCTGTTACAGTACCTGGAAACCCAGGGGAGACAGATGCAGGCCATCTCTGGCAAGCCATCGCAGTCTGTCAGTCATGTCATCCCAAGCAGACAGATATTGGATCCCATGAGAGTGACACCAGACACTTAAGCAAATTGTTGAAGTCAATCCTTTATTGTTTGCTCTGTGGTATCATTCTGGGTGACAGTAGTATACTGCTCAGGGCTACTGTCATACCTGCCAGGCCCACATAATCTAAGAGCTCCACCATGTTACTTTTCATATAGTCCATGGAGGTGCATCTCAGGTCATTCACACACACACATGGAAAATGACAGACTGATACCTGTAGTTGTTTAAGAGTGACATGACTGGGTGTGTTATGTGTTGGATTCTGGAACCTGATTGACAGCTGACTGCTACCTCCTCCATGTTCAACCTAGAGAGTGAGACATCTTTGTGTCTCACTATTGATTCATCTATGAGTACTGCATCAGGCAAGGTGGTTGGCCTTTGGGGCTTAGGTTGAGGGGCACACTGTGCAGGTGAGATATGTCTCCTGTAGTTTGTGCTGTGTTGTGGTGGTTGAGTGGGTGTCTGTCTTGGTGATCTCTGCTGTTTGAGTAAATATCTATTGAGTGCCTCTGTGAAGGTGGGTGTGTTGTCATTGTTTATATGTCAGAGCTCTGATAGTGGGTGTTCTGGCAGGGGATGTGTTCCATGTGGTGTATTTCAGGTGTTGACCCTTTTCCTCTAGACCAGCTAGTCCAGTCTTCGCTGGAGAGTGCATATATTCCAATTCGGTGATATAGGGTTATCTCTCACAAGTCTGACTGTTGGGAGTTTAGAGGAGAGGGTTGTCTGTGTACATGAGGCAATTGCAACAGTGCCTCAGAATGGCCAATTGCACCAGGTTAATGGGCAAAAACACAGAGAACTGCACTTTAATCATGCCAGGAGGAGTGGTCATAACTATTAAGTACTGGAGCTAATTCTGTGAGGAATGACTACTGCTGATGGCTTTCAGGTGTGCTAGAATAATTGACAAAAATACTGTTGAAGTGCAAAGCTATTAGGCTATTTGAAGTGCAGGAGAGAAAGAACTAGCAAGATCTAAGGGAAAACTGAAGGCAGACTGTCTGGAACCTGTAACAGTTTACCTCAGCTGTGCAGTTATCAGCACCTTTGGCCAATTGTCAGCCCAGTTAGCTCTGTAGCACGTGTGATAACTGCGTAACACTGTAATAGAAATAACAAGATAGGCAGGGGTTCTAATCTCAATATTGGCAAGTGTTTGTGTAGGAATCATATACTGTGTGTGTTATACCATTTTGAGTTGTGTGTCACCCTGTAAACTTCCCATCACCCTACTTTACTAGTCCTGCTGATGTCTTTCACCTTAGAAGTACCTTGGCTCTGTGGCATGTCTGATAACTGCATAACACTATAGTCAAAATAACTAGATAGGTAGTTTGTGTGTGTATTTGTGTGCGAGTCATTTTCTGTGTGTGTGTTATGCAATTTTGAGTTGTGCACCACCCTGCAAACTTCCCATCACCCTACTTTACTATGCCTACTGATGTCATTCTCTTTAGAAGCACCTTGGGAAAAGGTGAAATTATGTAAGCTCTGTAGTGTGTCTGATAACTGCATAACACTGTAGTAGAAATAACTAAATAGGCAGGGGTTTTAAACTCACTACTGGCAACTGTGGGTGTGTTTGTGTGAGAGTCATATACTGTGTGTTATACAATTTTGAGTTGTATACCACCCTGTAAACTTCCTATCACCCTACTTTACTAGGCCTGCTGATGTCATTCACCTTAGAAGTACCTTGGGACTAGGTGAAAATATAAGCTCCGTAGCACATCTGATAATTGCATAACACTATGGTAGATAGTCCCATGGTGTGGTGTACATTCCGGGCTGTGGTTGTTCCCCTATGAAATGGTACATAGGGCAAACCAAGAGGAAGACAAAGGTAAGAATTCCTGAACATCTAGGTGACATAAGAAATGCCAGGTTGGAAAGCTCAGTCGCTTATTATTTTTGTTCTACACACAATACTAGTATTGATAGTTTTTTCTTCAGCATTTTAGCTAAGCCTGTATACGAGGAACTTAATGAGAATGATTTTACACAGAAATTACTACATTTGGAGACAAGATTTATTGTTGATTTTGGGACTATGCATCCTGGGGGATCGAATCTAGATGTAAATTTTAGAATTTGATCCTTTGCAGTTATATTAGATGATATGGGATATACATGTTTTTAATATTGTCTTTTTAAGAACTGCTGGGGATTTGTTGTGGAATATGTTGTTTTTTTTAATAAGGTTTAAGGTTAATTGTTTAATTATGTGATTAATTTATTTAATGGTTTCACCTCTTTGTATAAAAAGCTGCAGGTATGATTGTTTAAACATTCCTTGAAGCCCTTTTGGCCGAGGTACCAGAAGCATTTTATATTAAATGTTATTGCAGCTCTCTGCTGCGGTCCATGTGTGTTATTCAGTGTTTTCTAGCATTTTGATAGTATTCGATGACATATTGTATGAGGAGGTCAGGAGTGGTGGAGGAATCCGTAAGAATGATACAGGATATGTAGAAAGCTAGTGTGACAGTGGTGAGTTCTGAGTTGGGAGTGACAGGTGCATTTAAGGTGGAGGTGGGAGTACATCAGGGATCAGCTATGAGCCCTTTATTATTTGCAGTCGTGATGGACAGGTTGACAGACATGATTAGACAGGAGTCCCTTTAGAATGTGGTGTTTGCAGATGACATTGTTGTCTGTAGTGAGAGTAGGGAACAGGTTGAGGAGACCCTGGAGAGGTGGAGGTATGGTCTAGAGAGGGGAGGAATGATGGTCAGTAGGACTAAGACAGAATATATGTGTGTGAAGGAGAGGGAGGATAGAGGAATGGTGAATATGCAGGGAGTACAGTTTGCAAAGGTGGATAGGTTTAAAAACTTGGGAACAACAGTTCAGAGTAATGGCGAGTGTGGAGGAGAGGTGGAGAAGAGAGTCAGGAGTGATCTGTGATGAACGAGTATCATTAAGAGTGATAGGGAAGGTCTACAAGAGGGTAGTGAGGCCAGCTATGTTATATCAGTTGGAGACATTTACACTGAAAAAAGGCACGAGTCAGAGCTGAACGTAGCAGAGTTTATGATGTTAAGATTTGCACTGGGTGTGATAAGGGTGGACAGGATTAGGAATATGTATGTTAGGGGGACAGCCCAGGTCGGACAGCTTGGGAACAAAGCCAGAGAGTGGCAGGATTATGTTGGTTTTGACATGTGATGAGTAGGTATGCTGAATATATTTGGGAAAGGATGAGGCTGCCAGGTAAGAGGAAAACAGGAAGGCCTGAGATAAGATGTATGTATTTGGTGATAGTGGACATGCACGTGGTTGGTGTGATAGAGCAAGATGCACAGGACTGGGAGACATGGAGACATATGATCTGCTGTGGTGACCCCTAACAGGAACAGCCAAAAGAAAGAGAAGGTAATGTTGTAATGTCAGTGTTCACAGGTTTCCAATTATTTGCCAGACATAACACAACTCTTGATGAAATAACTACAAATATGAGGCACACATATGGTCAGTGTGCATAACATTGGACAGTTGAATGGTATGAGCTCAGTATATCACATACAGTTCAACACAGACAGCTGCTACAGTATTTCAGCATGCAAATACCCTGTATAGGTTCATCACATTTCTGAGACAAACATATATATCATATTTGTATTCACAATTTACATATGGATATCTGCAACATCCCAGTAGCTGGCCTAGCAGTATCACAGTCAGTATTGTTCAACATGTACTCCAGTAGTGGTCATATCTGAACCATCCCTTGCTGGGGTGACTCACAGCCCTGAGCTGTGTTCTATGTCACTGCAGACAGCCACACATGCTATAGCCATAGGTTCTGATCAGCAGTATATCAGTACAGCAAGTGTTGTTGAGACATAATATTTGTTGAACTATTTTCCATGTTTACATACCTCCTACTACATTCCATTACATGCTTAATTGTTTGGCATACCTGTTTTTTTTTTTCAGTTTGGTTGGTATAATCCTTCACTTTCAGTGTGTGTATGTTTATTTATTATTTATTTATTTTATTTTACATTTGTTGACCGGGCTAGTCTAACTTGATATATGTCCATTTTCAGTAGAGGCCCAGGGAGAAAAGATCCAAGGAAAAAACTTACAATTTAATAGAGAATAACATCAAAAACAGTTTTATACAGCAATGATTGTACCATAAAAGCAGTATAATTTAGCATAACATGTTAGCTAAAGAAATTCTTAAAAGAATATAAAAAATAGAAGAAATAAAAGGTTTTTTTTTTGTTTGTTTGTTTTTTTCAATTCTAACCTACTCTTAAGTTGGTTAAAGTATACTGCATTTACATTTACAGTTTACATTTGTTGACTGGGCTAGTCTAACTGGATGCAAGTCCATTTCCAGTAGAGGCCCGGGGAGAAAAGTTCCATGTATTTGTACAGAGTAAATAGATGCTAAAAGAATAGAAGTTGTACAGTGTTGTCAAAGAAATCAAAGAAAATATAAGATAATACAAAAGTTTTAACTAATACTGTATAATAGTAATCCAGTTCTTTAAGGTACAGAAAGAACTTTTACTTGTATACATATATACATAAAATTTGTGTACTATAGGATATATTGTTAATTTGTAATAGGTAGTAGATGAAGGAAGGGTGAGAAGTGTAAGTGGGGGGGGGGGCAGAATTAGTCAGGGTTAGTACAGGAGCATAGCCAGTGATTATTGAGATATGGTTTTAGTTGTTTTTTAAAAAGAAAAAGAGAGGTCTGAGCTGTGATATCGGAAGGAAGTTGATTCCATAGTTTTCCGACAGAGTTGGAGAATAAGGAGTCACCTGCTGAGTTGTTGGATGCAGTAGTATTAATCAGCAGTTTGTTTGACAAATGTAGGTTTTTGAGATTGTTATAAGGTGTGATGAGGCTAGAGAGTATAGAAGTGTTGCTAGGTTGATACAGGGTCTTATGAGCTATTGTGAGCTGGTGAAATTGAAGCTGGTTAAGGAATTCTAGCCAGTTTAATTGTTTAAGATTAAGGCAGTGATGTGTTCTCCTGTAGCAAATCTAGCAATATTATTATAGGAAGTTGTTAGTTTCTTTAGGTTGTTTTTTGAGATATTAGTATAAATAGGAGCAGCATAGAGCAGAGTGGATAAAAGGTGAGTTCTAGCTATAGCAGACCTAACTACTGGAGTAAGAAAGGGTTTTATTCTGTAAAGGGATCCTAGTTTCTTATTAATTAATTTTATTGTAGTGTTTATGTGTATATCAAAGTTTAGATTGTTGTCAATTGTTATTCCTAGCAGTTTAGTGGTAGGGTCAGGTGAAATAAGGGTACCATTATTAGAAGTGAGGTTGAAATGTAAAGAGATGGACTTTTTGGTTGGGCTGAAAAGTAGCAATTTAATTTTTTGGGGATTTAGAAGGAGGCAGCAGTGGGAGAACCATTGTTCTACAGTGCTGAAGGCTTTTTGGGTAAGGGACTGAAGTTCAGTTGGTGAGGCAGCTGAGCAAATTAAGGTAGAGTCATCTGCATACTGAATGCAGTTGGAGTATGGAATAGCAGATTGCAGGTCGTTAATGAAGATAGAAAATAAGAGTAGGCCTAAAATAGAGCCTTGTGGGACACCGATGGAGATTGGGAGGTGATTAGATAGTTCATTGTGCCAGAGTACAGCCTGCTGACGGTTATTAAGGCAGGATGTAAACCAGTTCAAAGATAGAGAATCAAGTGAAAGAGACTTAAGTGTATGCAGGAGAAGTTGGTGGTTAACCATGTCAAAGGCTTTGGATAGGTCAATGAAGACAGCTAATGAAAGACAGTTGTTGTTACGGTTGTTATTGATGTAGTTTGAGAATGATAGCAGGGCAGTGGTGGTACTGTGGAAAGGTCTGAAGCCATGTTGGCAGTTAGCAAGTATGTTATTTTGGAGGAGGTGGTTGAGAATTTGTTTGTGGATGCATTTCTCCATAATCGTGGCTATAGGGGATAATAAAGCTATGGGACGATAGTTGGAGAAGTCATTGGAGTTTCCCCCTTTGTGTAGTGGGATGATATGAGAGATTTTCCAGATTAATGGGACATCTCCTTCATTTATAGATCTATTAATTAGAATGGAAATAGGGAAGGCAATGGCCTTAGCTCCTTTTTGTAAGAATTCTGTCGGTAGTTTGTCTGCTGATGGGGAGGAAGGTTTTAACTTTTGGAGAAGGGAGGAGATGTATGAGGTAGACACAGGTTGGGGGTGGAATTGAGGGGGTAGATTAGCAGAAGAAGTGGGTAGGTTGGATATATCAGATGATAGGTGGCTGGCTAGAGTTTGGATGGTATCTGTGAAGAAAGAATTAAAGGAATTTGCAGTTTGTATCGGATTATTGGGGTTAGAACCCTAAGGATTGGGTGTGATCAATTGACCTGGGTAGAGAAGATTATTAATACTAGTCCAGAATTTTTTGGGTTGTTTGAGAGAGGTTTGCTGTAGTTGGAGATAATAATTATTTTTGTCTAGCAGGATGGCTCTTTTAGTGCTGTTTCTATGTTCTCTAAAGGTTTGATGGTCTATTGGATTCTTAGTAGTACGCCATTTCGTCCAGTGTTTATTTCTAACTAGGATTTTTTGTTTAGTATTGTTAGTAAGCCAAGGGGCTGGTTTGGCTTTGATTCTAATAGAACGAGTTGGAGCGTGATGATCCAAGATGGCTAAGAATGTAGAATTAAAGTATTCCATTGCTTTGTTTAGAGGGAGAGTTTTTAATGGGGTCCAATTACATTGTTCGAGTTCTGCTTGGAAAAGTTGTGGGTTAAAATGCTTTTTTGAGTGTATTGTTCGGTAGGTGTTAGGGAATATTATGCAGGTTTTATGTCTGATAATATATGTTAGAGAGTGGTCACTGAGGCCATCTGGAAGAATACCTGTTGTGTAGGTTTGCTGAGGAGTGTTGGTAAGTATCCAATCTAAGGTGGTTGCTTTGTTATTGATTTTATTGGTTCTGGTGGGGGATTCTATAAGTTGAGAAAAGCCATAAAGGTTAATGTGGGTGGTGGGGTTGGTATTTGTACAGGAATTCCAATCAATGTTGAAGTCCCCAAGAATTATGGTCTCTTGAGGGATGTTACTAGAAAGCCAGCTGAAAATATACTTTACAGTATTACTATTGTTCCCTGGGGGAAGATAGACACAGATGATGTTTATGGCTTTACTTGTATTAAGCTGAAATTTGGAGAAAATTATTTCTAAACTAGTGTTTGTGGGTAAAGTAAGATTAAGTGTACTGACTTGAAGCTCATTTTTATAGAGAATTGCTACTCCTCCCCCTTTTTGGAAGTACGGTCAAGTCTGATGATATTATAGCCAGGAGGGGTGATTTCATTGTCTTTAATGGTGGGTTTTAGCCATGTTTCTGATAAACATAGAATATTAAATGGATGGGCCTGTAAGAGGGCATGAAGTTGAGCAATTTTGTTGCAAATACTGTGTATGTTTAGATGTGCAATTAAGAGTGAGTTGGTGGGTTTGGTAGGTGAAGAGGTTATCAAATTGTCTTGGTAGTTATTTGTAGTGGTGGGGGGATTGTTAGGGCCAGTGTTTGGGTGGATGTCACCATCTAATAGAGATTGAAGGGGTGTTAAAGGTTTAGGTTGTTGTGGCTTGCAGTAGAAATAAAATACTTTTCTAGCTTTTAGGTTAGAGTATTTAATATGTGCAAGTCGATGATATTTGGCTAATTGGTAGCTGGGTTTGAAAATGATATTTAGGAGGTAGTAAGGAGAAAATTCTGTAGTAGATGAGGTGTCTTTGGATGGTAATGGTAGGGTATTGTTAAGAGAATATTCGTAAGAGGTAATGAGATAAGTGGTGGATAGAGGTGGTAATAAGAAAATCCACATTAAAATATGAATGTTGTGGGGAATTATAGAGATAGACATTCTTAGGATGGTGAGTTGAATAGAGGAAATGGAGGGTAAGAGATAGAAGGATTGTAGAGAATTAGTAGTAGAATAGGAGAGAGGAGAAGGGGTGATTAGAGATGGTTTGATTGAGTGGGTTATGAGAGAAAGGGGTTGGGCGTAATAACTATATGGTTAGTATGATAGGTGCAGAGTTTGGAGGGGTGTGATCTGTGGGAGGATAAATGTAGGAGCACTGGGGGTGGGTGGGAATAGGGGGCAGGGTAGGGAAGCAGAGTGCAGGTGAATGGAGCGGGATGAGACAAGAGAGAGTTCTATCAAGGAAGACAATCAGTGAAGTCCGAGAAGTGTAGCAGGTAAGTTTGGAAGAATGGGAGTTTGTAAGGGAGAGAGTGAGAGGAAAAAATGAAGCTGGTAGGAAGAGATTAAGGCTTGGTAGAGAGTAGCAGGAAAAAGGATGCGTGGAACAAGGAGAGATGGTAAAAAGTCAGAGAAAAAGCTGGGGACAATGACCTAGGGGTAGGATTAGTAAGTATATTAAATTGTAATACAATAGCTTATAGAGTGATGCCACCTAGTGGCCAATAAGTTAATTGCAAGAGCTAGGGCTTCTATAGGTGATGGCAGGCTAAGTAAAAGATGGAAATGGATCAGATAGAAAAAGGTAGGAAAGGAGTTACAAGAAGGAATACATCAAGGAGATTAATTAGGTGGGGGGGTTGGCTGCTGGCTACCTTGACTAGGAAGCTTTGACTAACCTAGCAGTAGCTTGTACATTATTCAAGTTATGTATAACACTTAGTTATAATGATACATACTTTCACTGGCTTATAGGAGGGGAGAAATCACTCAGGGAGCCAGTAGCTACTTCTTTAGTTAGAGTTTATTTCTGTGGCATCCAGCGATTAAATTCACTTGTTGGGTGTGGGGGCAAACCGAAGCACACAGTTTCACTGGCTTATAGGAGGGGAGAAATCACTCAGGGAGCCAGTAGCTACTTCTTTAGAGTTTATTTCTGTGTCGTCCAGCAGATTAAATTCACTTGTTGGGTGTGGGGGCAAACCGAAGCACACAGTTTCACTGGCTTATAGGAGGGGAGAAATCTCTCAGGGAGCCAGTAGCCACTTCTTTAGTTAGAGGTTATTTCTGTGGCATCCAGCAGATTAAATTCACTTGTTGGGTGTGGGGGCAAACCGAAGCACACAGTTTCACTGGCTAATAGGAGGGGAAAAATCTCTCAGGGAGCCAGTAGCTACTTCTTTAGTTAGAGTTTATTTCTGTGGTGTCCAGCAGATTAAATTCACTTGTTGGGTGTGGCGGCAAACCGAAGCACACAGTTTCACTGGCTTATAGGAGGGGAGAAATCTCTCAGGGAGCCAGTAGCTACTTCTTTAGTTAGAGTTTATTTCTGTGACGTCCAGCAGATTAAATTCACTTGTTGGGTGTGGGGGCAAACCAAAGCACACAGTTTCACTGGCTTATAGGAGGGGAGAACTCTCTCAGGGAGCCAGTAGCTACTTCTTTAGTTAGAGTTTATTTCTGTGGCATCCAGCAGATTAAATTCACTTGTTGGGCGTGGGGGCAAACCGAAGCACACAGTTTCACTGGCTTATAGGAGGGGAGAAATCTCTCAGGGAGCCAGTAGCTACTTCTTTAGTTAGAGTTTATTTCTGTGGCATCCAGCAGATTAAATTCACTTGTTGGGTGTGGGGGCAAACCGAAGCACACAGTGTAGGTTGAACACTGAGGCAGGGAGCACAGCAGCCAGGTACAGGGTCGGGAAGAAAAAGATCTGTGTGTGTGTGTGTGTGTGTGTGTGTGTGTGTGTGTGTGTGTGTGTGTGTGTGTGTGTGTGTGTGTGTGTGTCTCTCTCTGAAACAGATGTAGGAGGTACATTTGTTTTGCATAGGCAGCAGCTTGCCTTTTGTAGGTAATGCTCATGAGCAGCTGATGGCCTGTGCACCAGTTGGAGTCCCCCACTTGCTAATTGCATGTAGAACAGCTGTGGTATAATTCCTATACCCAATAGCATGGAAACACACTCCTATAACTGAGTACTTCATGTGGGCATTTCCACTTTTCCTTGCCTGTGAGGAGAACTTCATGGAGGTGTGTGACAAACAGCATCACAGAGGTTAGTTGGAAATACCTCTTACAACAAACACTGTGGAGGCACCCCAACAAACTGGGAGAGAATGGTCCAGACATAGGGCTAGAATGTAGGTATTGCTGTTATCCAGTTGAAATAATGCTAGTTTGCCAGGGTTTGTGTAGATATGGCTGCTCTGCATGATTTTAAGTCTGACAGTGTTATGTGGTTGACATAACTCTCAACTGTAGGGCTATCCGCACACTGGCCAGAGTTTGAACTCTAATATTTGGTGTGTTACTCACACATTTTGTGCCCTTAGAAATTCAGTAGCATATTCTGAGGATTGCAGTCAGTATATGGTAACATCCATGTGTGTTCTTGCCTCATATCCCTCTGAACAGATGCGTTACAACAAACCCTGTTACACCAGCAACTTTCTCAGTTTATAACAGCAATATGTCAATAATGCCCTTGTATTTGGGCCTCTGCCCCCAAGTATGTCAGACTTTGTCCAGATGTCATGCAGTAAGAAATGGATAGGTATGGTATATCATTATATAGTGACTTCATTCCTGATATCATCCCAGTGATATATCAGACTATCAGACATGCTATGTACACGAGGCCTTATATATGAGGGGAAAGCCTGGACATTCTGTGTCACTCAGAGTTGAGAGGTATGTGTATTTCTGGTGATTGTTGACAGACTGTCAGGAGTGTGTAGCAGTGTATTGTGAATATGTTATTTGGCCTGTGTAGGGGGGATACATGTAAGTGTTATGGGCCCTTTTCTATTTGAATTTGCATCCTGCTCCAATTTCTGGTGCTCTATCAGCTGTATATGTTTGCAAGGGCAGACTGAGACATGTCCCATACCACAGTCAGATAGCAGACTACACTGTGAATTGGGCCAGTATACATAGAGGTAGTGTGTGAGCGGCAAACATGCTGAGATGTCATAGGTGTTGTGTATTTCTGACACATCAGTGGGCTGATGTGATGATTTCAGTCACTAACTGGTGAGAGGTAATTTAGTATTTGACTTGTGCTATTTCAGTCAATATATGTTAGGACAGACACAAGGGTGTTACTGCAGCAACTGTGTCAGCTTATCTTCTCAAGTATTTCAGATATGTCCCTATTTTCATGGCTTTCACCACCCAGTTTGTCAGGACTGGCCCAGGTTCATTGCACTAATGGGTTCTGAGCCTACCTCAGAACTGTCTGGATTGTTGCAGTATGTCCAGGTTTATTGGTCATATTTCTGGTCTGTTCCACAGATGCATTATTTTCATATCCCTGGTAAATCACTGTGAGGATCTCAGAATTATGACAGTAAATGATGACATACATTTCAGTTTCAGAACTCACATCCTTCAGAACATGTATGCTGAAACAAACTCTGTCACTCTAGCAACATTCTACATTTATAAGAGCGATATTTGAAATATGTCCCTAGTTTTCTCCCATTGCCCCCCCATTTGGACAACCTTGGGTCAGATTACTTGCAGTAAGGGGTTGGTAGGTATGGTTCTGAGGTATGACTCCACTACATGTTATGAGTATATATATCTATATATATATATATATATATATATAGATGTATGGGTTCCATTCAGAATTTCGAAGCTCAGAACGTCGAATTTCATATGATCAAAGATCATATGTTCGAAGTTTCAAAACTTCAAAATCCTGAATGGAGATCTGCATACAGTGCAGACCAGGAGATTCCCTTGTCTTCACTGTAGTGCTATCTTGGAGTTGGTATATTTAAATTGCAGGGGGTGTGAGGGGACCACTGCAAACACATGTTTTAGTGTGTTGGGTGGTGTTTTGGGGGGAGTTCAAAATTTCGAGATTCCAAGATCTCGAGATTCTGAACTCGATATTCGGAAACTTGGGATTTTGGGATTTCAAAATTTCATAATGAACCTATATATATATATATATATATATATATATATATATATATATATATATATATATATATATATATATATATATATTTATATATATATATATATTTATATATATTTTTTTAATTATATATATATATATATCTATCTATATATATATATATATATATATATATATATATGTGTGTGTGTGTGTGTGTGTGTGTGTGTGTATTTTATATGTATATCACTATTTATATTATGTATATATTTGTCCATATATATGCATCTCCATACATATATATATATATATATATATATATATATATATATATATATATATGTATGTGTATAAATACGAGGCCTGACTGATTTTACGGAATCCTTTTCCTACTGTTGAATGAGCATATGGTGGAAAAAGCATCAGCAGTCCTTACAGCTCAAATGGTGCAGTGGTACATTGCACTGACTATGGTGTACAAGGCCCTAGATTCAAGAACTGGCAGGGCTAGTAATTTTGTTGCTCGTACTCCTGCTTACAACCGCTTACTCAAGCTTACACTCACACTAATTCTTTAAAAGAAAAGAGAAAGGTGTGATAGGAAAGTGGTGGAAAAGGGGCATGCAGAGGGAAGAACAATATGGAAGATTGCTATGTATGTGCAGGACCGGTGTACAGAAGGTCCATAGCTGTCCAATTCTTATATAGCAACAGCTGTGCATTTGTGCAGACTTTGGAGGTAAATTTGGACACTCAAACCCCAGAGAGAGGGGTGAGGACAACAGAAATGTGCTGTTAAACCTCCTAAGCATAGCTGACCATTGCTAACCATTGTCCACAGTTCATTCTCATAATATACCACACTAATGACTTCATTTAGTAAGTGTATATGATTTCCCTTACATGACATGGCTGTATGTGCTTTCATTATAGTAGCAAAAGGTGTAACTATACTGTATGGCACACATGTATACATGGGTGCTTTCATGTGTTATATACACTCACACATCCATTTTACACCAGCTACACTACCCTGGGTGACAAACATAACTTACCACATATTTTAATGTGAACATAGCACTTCTAACACTGCTTTCCCATGTGAATATGGACTACCTGTTGTATTACTTGAACCGTGCACACCTGTATGCAAAGTTAGGATTTTGACCACTACACTATCTTGGTCGGGGGATTTGAGCTGTATATTTTTATTTATGGCCTATTGGATATTAATATTATATTACTATATTAAATGGAGAGCGTTGCAGTTTTCAGCCATGTCATTGAGAACTGCTGTCATGACATTATGGCATGCATTTCAGTTTCAGACATGTATCTTTCTGAACATTAACGCTGATACATAACCTGTTTTCTAACAACTGTCTGTCTGTCCTCTGTGCAGATGGGATGACACCAGTGCTCAAGCTGTTGTTGACTACACTGCAGAATGGGTCTGAGAACCCATGGCTCTGTTCATGTTGGATGAGGCCAGGAATTTTATTCTATGGAGACCTCTATGTGGTGCCTTTGAGAGGGCATTACAGACTTGCTTCCTCATCATGAGGGGAGGGGGGCAGGTGCTGTACATGCACATGTGCACCTATGGAGGACAGGAGAGTGATGTTTACACTTTACCTGTCTGTAGCCGATTTCCTATATCCATGGCATATGTGTATGTGGTGTTATTGACCACCACTACAGAGCAGATATGTGTGTTGCCTCTGGAATTTCAGACATACATTTGGAAGTCCTAGTGACTGGCCTTGATGGATGTCTTCAGTTTGCACTCAAAGACAGCCTTAGGTTACATCACCTATGACCTTATTTGCTTGTGCAGAACAAGGTGACATGGCTTTCAATGAGGCACCTGTTCCCTCTTAGCCCATCCTGTGATTATTTCCACCTATGATGGTAGTTGAGTATTGCTGCTGTCCACCACAGGCATTCAGCCTACCTTGAGGGGGTTGATGTTGTCCTGTCAGGTATTGCTGAGACCATAAAGCTATGTAGGTGCCCACATAGTATTGTGGTGTGGGCCTGGACACTGCTGCTAGTGCCAACATATGGGATGCCCTTCATGTGAGGCTTGCCCATTTTCCTTGCCTGTGCTGGGGACATTATGGAGGTGTGGGGGCTACAGCTTCACAGACAGTAGGTGGAAATACCTCACAGGACAGGACTTGTAGAGACAGGCCAACAACATGGGGGATAAAGCTCCAGAATTGGGTACAGACTGTATGCCATTAGTGCTGTTATACACATGGATGGTTGCTAGATTGACAGGGTTAGTCTGGACATGCATTTACTGGGTGACTTGACATCTGTCAGGGATATGCCTCTGAAATACCTCTCAACTGGCATGTTGTCCACAGACTGGCCAGATTTTTGCCTGTTATGCTTGGTCTGTTCCTCGCACAACGTCTGTTTTTGTGAAGTTGGTAGGATAATGTGAGGATTGTAGTCAGTAACTGTTGGCATCCATTGGTGTTCCAGACATCATATGCTTCAGGGATGTTAGGTTACAACAGCATGTGTAACACCAGCTACTGTTTCAATTTGTAACACCATTATGTGTGATATGTCCCTCTTTCCAGCCCCATGCCCCACAAGTATGTCATGCATTGTCCAGATGTCCTGCACTACAAGGTGCAGAGGTACAGTATATCATTGATTAACACGTAATCTCTGTGGTATCCCCAAAGTCTCAAAACAACCCACTAGACAAGTGTAGTGGGTCCAAAAACAAAATAGTGTAAGAAACTTCTCTGTGTGGAAGATTTTCAGTCCATATATCTCTAGTTAATCACTGTATATTAATCAGATCAGACAATAGTAGTAGGAGTAGCGAACTTAAACTCGTCTTAAGTAAAAAAATATATATATAATTGTACAGAATTACTAAGTATTCAAAAGTAATCCAAGCAAAGCAGGCAGTCTGTTTCCAGTTGAAAACCTTGGATTTTCGACTGGATACAGATTGCCTGTTTTGCTTGGATTACTTTTGAATACTTAGTAATTCTGTACAATTATATATTTTTTATTATTTTTTTTTTTACTTAAGATGAGTTTAAGTTCGCTACTTCTACTACTATTGTCTGATCTGATCAATATACAGTGATTAACTAGAGATATATGGACTGAAAATCTTCCACACAGAGAAGTTTCTTCCACTGTTTTGTATATCATTAATTACCAACTGCACTCCAGTTATCATGCCAATGGCCTGGCAGACTCCTGGCCATGGTATGCAGTGGTGGCCAGGATTATGGTTCTAAACCCTAGTAAATCTGTGGGCATTTGTACAAATGACAGTTATGTCTGTCTGGCTATTGTGAACAGATTGCCAAGATTGTGTAGCAGTGTTGTCTGTAGATGTTTGTTCAGCTGGGTAGGGAGAGTGTTGAAGATGTGAGTGCCTTACATCCTTTACCTATCTGACTCAGCATGCTGCTACAGCTGCTGGCAGTCTATCATGTCTGTATGCTTGTAGGGGCTGACTGTGAAATGTCCTGTAACACCTCAGGATTCCCAGTACATTGTAAAATGGGCCAGTATATGTTGCTATAGTATGTGATTGGCAATCAGGATATGTTTGTTCAGACAGTTGTTCTACTCAAGTATTCACTTTGGGTACTGGTGTTGCTGCAACTGTGTTACAAATGTTTTTGGTTGGATATTTTTGCACCACTCTGTGCTTTTCACTATAGTTCCATCCCTGTAGTGCATGATATATTTGAATATACATGGGTAATTTCCCAGAGGTGATATGGGGGAGTGTCATGTTGGTCTTACTGCACTTCATAAGGTGCTGGGTGACATGTTTGGCAGCTGTGGAGGAGTGTCATGTTGGTCTTACTGCACTTCATAAGGTGCTGGGTGACATGTTTGGCAGCTGTCAGGGGATTTCCATTCTGTTCCGTCACTGCGTTCATACCTCTGCACTGTCCAGAGGCCTACACTCTGTCCAGATGTGTGGCTCTTATGTTTGGTCTGTTCACCAGACAGTTGTTGTCCTTGAATAATCAGTAGGATACTCTGGGGAATGCATTCAGTAAATGCTAACATCCATTAGTGTTACTGACTTCATATCCCTCAAAAACGATATGCTACAACAAAGCTGGTAACACCAGCAACTGTCTACATTTATCACAGCAATGTGTCCAATATAGCCCTGTGTTTGGGCTTCTGTCCTCCAATTATGTAAGGCTTTGTCCAGATGTCATACACTAAGAGGTTCAGAGGTATGTAGTATCATTATTTATTGCATTCATTTCTGCTACCATCCCAGTGATGTCATAGACCACCAGACATGTAACAAGGACGTGGCCATTGATATGAGTCCTGTGCCTATACATTCTCTGAGAATCTGTAAATTTGAGAGGTCTGTGTATGTCTGCCCATTGTCAAAAGACTGTCAGGATTGTGTAGCAGTGTAGTGTGTACATGTTATTTGGGCTGTGTAGGGAGGGTGGTACATGTGAGTGTCATGGGCACTTTCTATCTGACTATGCATGCTGCACCAGTTTCTGGTTCCCTATCGCCTGTATATGATTGTAGATGCAGACTGTGACATGTTCCTTAACACCTCACAATTCCCACTACACTGTGACTTGGGGCAGTATATGTAGGGGTAATGTGTGAGTGGCAAACGGTATTTTGTTGCTCACACAGTCATTATATTGTAGTGTTCAATTTGCTTACTGGTATGTCACTGTGACTGTGGTGCAATATTTTGGGGGTATGAACTTTCACACCAGTGTCTATTTTCCAGCAGTGTTACATCCCTGTAGTGCCTGTTATATTTGCTAATGCATGTGTACAGCCCCAGAGCTGGACTTGGGTAGTGTTATATCAGTCTGATTGTAGTTTGGACATTCCTTGGTAGCTCAGTGTAGTATCCCTACTGTTGTGTTATGTCCACATATTTGTAGGATGTTCAGATGTCTGGTCAATATCTTTGGTCTGGTCCCCATAACTGTTGTGTATTCTTGACACAGCAATGGGATGATGTGGAGACTAAAGTCACTAACTAATGGGAAGCAGATGAGTCCTGAAATTGTGATATTTCAGTTGATATATGGGGTCTATATTATATCATCAAACACTTAAAAAAGCGAATGATGAATAACTGACCCCATGTAAGCGAAAGCTTACAATCTTGAAAGCTCAGAACAACGATTTTTTTTCCAAGGGAAAAAAATCGCTGTTCCAAAAAAAAAAAAAGGAATATATACCAACTCTGAGATCGCACTACAGTGCCGAAAATGGCAAAGTAACAGAAGTGGCCAAGCAAATTCTTTCCCTGGGAAAGAATTCACTTAAAAGCCACTTCGCTATTTTGCCTTTTTGGTGTTTTAAGTTTGACCACGACGCATTCGATAGAATGCGTCTTTGGTCATCTAATAGGAACCCAATATATGTTAGGACATATGGTGTTACTGCATCAATTTTCTCGGCTTATCTACAGATGCATTTTGGATATCTCTTTATTTTCATGCCTTTGTCCCCCCTCTTTGTCAGGCTTAGTCCAGATTCATTGCACTAAGGAGTTCTGAGCATACCTCTCCACTGCGAGGATTTTATGTTGGGCCCATACTTTTGTTGAGTTCCACAATTTATTTGTATTTGTCTGGTACATCACGGTGATGATCCATGGAAAGAAAAAGAGAGTTAATATGGTGTGATATATATGCAAAGGAGAAAGCAAAACTAATCAATACAAAAAGAGCAGCACCAATGATATCTGAACACAAATAGAGGCAAAGGAATCCAGAACCGGAAAACTGTACAATACAAAAAACAAGAATACAAAGAGAAAAAGAAGAAAAGGTGATCCATAATGGAGAAGTTAAAAAACAGAAACTGAGGTTATGCAGTGCTTCCAACGTGAAGGATTCAGTGTAGAAAATTTAATTCACAAAGCACCACAAAAGGGCAGAGCAATGGAATGCCAAATTAAGGGGAAATCAGTAGAAGGGGAAGCAATTGGACAGGTGCCATATGAAGATGTTTTGGAAACTTACATGAAATTAGTATAAACATTCACTTTAAGCTACATGGCAAGACAAGGAACAGGAATCTCTGGAAACTCGGGCACAGTTAAAATTGAGGAGTGATAGGCAGTGAGTTCTTATACAACAGAGCAATTGATGGCACAGGATGAAATTGAAGAGAATATGCCACAGCCAGATGCAATAATATTTCTATAGAATTCCTGCAGGAAATGGAAAAGAAAAATGTGTCCTCAGTTTGAAGAAAACAACCTAAGAGAAGAGTTGCTTAACATAATAGAATCGGATAGACATATTGACATCAGTGAAAGAAATAGACTGCAAAAGGTCAATAAAACCCAAAAAGTCAGAAGTTTGAGAAAACAAATGAATGCAATAACTAGAACTAGCCATAGAGATCCATGTAATATAACAGAGGTAAACAGGATATATTACTGAGCAGCTAAATTAATAACTGATAAGGTTTTACCACAAGAACACAGGGTAGTGAGGGAGAAAAAGGGGAAAAATCGAATGCCATGATGGAAGTTTCTAAAAGAGAAAACTATAAAGTAACTAAGACAAGAAGTGTCACTGTTAGAAGAGTATAGAAGAGGGAACAGATAAAAAAAATAGAAAGATAGATGTGATAAAAGCAAATCACAATATTAGAACAGATCAAGATCTACCATGCACTATTGCAAATAACAAACTAAAAATCTCAGCACAGGCAGAAAAGCTTTGAAGATATGCAAATCAATATAAAGGAAAAGTACAAACTATGTAATTTATTGATGACCCAAAAAGGTTTTATAGAGAATTGGGAAACAAGGTAAAGGGAATTGAAAGACCACCAAAAAAAGAAGAAATAAATACATTGTGGATACTTATCTATGAAGATCGTGTGGAACATGACAAAGTTTAAAGGTACAGGATATGAAATGGGATGAACTAACAGCCAGAGAGATTGAAACCACATTAAGAAAATCCTCAAATTGGAAAACCCCAGGCCAGGATGCAGTACCTAACTTTTTTTTAAATCTCTTAACATATTTGCATAAAGATTTAGCCATGAGTAAGAACTATTTATATGAACAGACAACAACCTGGCAAACAACTGGAAAAACAATGCTCCTACTTGAGTGAACCTGCAAGCTACCCTAAAAATTATAGACCAATAACTTGCCTTCTGATGATGTATAAACTATACACTGGAAGTGATGGTGACAGAGTCTATAGTCATTTAGAAGAAAACTCAATTATGGCAACAGAACAAAAGGGCAATAATAGAAAGACGTATGGAACAAAGGATCTTTTGTTGTTAAATAAAGACAGTGGAGAACTTTAAAAAGGGGGACGAATTTAAGTATGGCATGGATTGGCTACAAAAAAGGATTTGATAGTATCCCACATTCATGGATAAAAGAGTGCTTAAAAGTGTATAAGATACACCCTATACTGGTCAACTACATTACATTGACCATGAAATAGAGTCAGACCACTTTGCAATTAAGCTATGATAAAACACAAATTATTATTCCAGGGATAACAATTCAAAGGTGATATTGAAGGGTGACTCTCTGTCACCCCTGCTATTCTGCCTTACCCTTAACCCATTAAGCTGTCTACTTAACAGCTTAGGCCATGGCTATAATGTGGCTCCTAGCATGCAACAAAGTGTAAATCCTTCTCATCTTCTCTTTGTTGATGATTTGAAACTGTTTAGCTCATCAGATGAGGAATTGAAAGTAAAACTGCAAGTTGTCAAAACTTTTCCTGATGATATAAGAATGTAATTTGGTCTTGATAAATGTGCAAAAGCAACCTTTAAAGCAGGAAAATTGCACGACCATGAAAACATGAGTTTGGGCAAGAATGTGATATAAAAGAACTTGAGCAAGAGGGAGTGCATAAATATTGGGAAATTGATGAAGAAGAATAATAAAACATGAACAAATGCAAATAAAACTTAATAAGAAGTACTTTAGAAGATAAAAAATAATCGTAAAAAAGTATTGACATATCGGAACAAAATCCAAGCTATAACCCAATTTACTCTTCCTGTCCTAACTTACAGTTTCGGAGTGACTGACTGGCCCCAAAATGTGTTGCATAGATTAGACAGGAAAAGAAGAAGGATGCTTCATACTCACCAAATAGATAAAAGCCAGGCAGGAAGTGAATGTGCCAAAAAACAATAGAAAGAATATAAGTTGTATGACCAGAAGAGAAGGCAAGAATATGTGGAAAATGCATAAATTTAGTTGCAAGTATAGAAAACTTCTAGAATAACCTCATGTTGATTGGGAACTAATGCAGGAAAGGTTAAAGAGAGGTAAATTCAAACCAACAGATGAAAGGTTAATATTGGTGGTATAAGACAGTGGCTTACATACATGTTAGTTTACAAAGTCCATTGAAAATGTGGGAGAAACAGACAAATGTAGGTTTGAAAAACAGAACTGGAAACAATTGCACACCTCGTTGCTGCTTGCAAAATACTAATAGCAGAAGGGCTGTATACTGAAAGCCATAATAATGTGGCTAGACTGTTCCACTGGGGGTTAGCAAACATTATTGTATTGAACTGGCTGGAAAACACTGAAAACATAAACTGCAAAGCATCATAGAAAATGATGAAGTCGACATCACATGGGATCATCCCTCACCAACAGTTCAAAAGACAGATGCTAGAAAACAGGATATAGTGGTCCAAAAAAAAAAAAACAAAAGTAGCATTGATCACTGAAATTGCCACACTCTGTGATTACACTATCCTGCATACAAAGAGACACAAACTCATAAAATATCAGGATTTGCAAGCAGAAATGAGAGCAATGTGGAAGAAAGATACCCAGATAGCGCCAATAGTAAAAGTAGCAATGGGTCTTATAAAAATCAGTCTACAATCCTATTTAGATATGCTACCAATACATGTAAATACATATGAATTGCAGAAGGCATCATTACAGGGCACATTGTGGGTATTGTGAAGAGCACTTTTGGCTGACATCAAAGAGTGAAAAAATACTAATTTCATGAACTTCAATCGTACTTTGACTTAGGAGTGGGGTCCAGTCCTGTCATGGTATTAGAAACCCAAATGATTTGGAGAAATTAAATAAAGAAGATGTAGAAGGTCTAATACAGATGTACAAGGACTAACACAGGCTATATCACAGCATGATGGAACGAGTCCCCAAGGTAAGTAGAAACAGGAAGATCAGGAGACATCTGAAGAATACATTTGGACATGGGAAAGAAAAAGATAGTTAATATGTTGTAATATCTATGTAAAGAGAAAGCAAAACTAATCAATACAAAAAGAGCAGCACCAAAGATATTTGAAGAGATATACAGGCAAAGGAATCCAGACCTGGAAAACTGTGCAATACAAAAAATAATTAGACAAAGAGAAAAGGTAGAAAAGGAGATCAGTAATGAAGGAGTTAATGAAATAGAAACTGAGGTTATGGAGTACCTCCAAAGTGAAGGATTCAGTGTTGAAAATGTAATTCAGAAAGCACCACAATACAGATCAATGTAAAGGAAAAGTACACACTATGTAATTTATTGATGACCCAAAAAAGTTTTATAGAAATGAGAACAATGTGGAAGAAAGATACCCAGATAGTGCCAATAGTAGAAAGAGCAAAGGGTCTTATTAAAAACAGTCTAAAATTCTATTTAGATATGCTACCTATACATGCAACTCCATGCGAATTTCAGAAGGAGTCATTACAGGGCACATTGTGGATACTGCGAAGAGCACTTTTAGCTGACATCAAAGAGTGAAAGAATACTAATTTCATAAACTTTATTCGTACTTTGACTTACAAGTGGAGTCCATTCCCTTCATGCTATTAGAAACACAAAAGATTTTCAAAAATTAAATAAAGAAGAAGAAGATGGTCTAACACAGATGTAGAAGATCTAACACAGGTTTCATCACAGCATGATGGAACGAGTCACCAAAATAAGGAGAAACAGGAAGATGCGGAGACATCTGAAGAAGAAATAAGGACATGGGAAAGAAAAATACAGTTAACATGGCATAATATTTATGCAAAAGAGAATGCAAAACTAATCAATACAAAAAGAGCAGCACCAGAGATATTTGAAGAAAAATACAGGCAAGGAAATCCAGACCTGGAAAACTGTGCAATACAAAAAATAAGAAGACAAAGAGGAAAAGTAGAAAAGGAGATTGGTAATGGAAGAGTTAAAAAAATAGAAACTGAGGTTATGGAGTACCTCTAAAGTGAAGGATTCAGTGTAGAAAATGTATCTCATAAAGCATCAAAAAAGGACAGAGCAATGGAATTGCAAATTAAGGGGAAACCAGTAGAATAGAAGCAATTGGTCAGGCGTCATATGAAAATATTTTGGAGTCTTCCACAGGAAAAGAGTATAAACATTCACTTGAAACTGCATGGCAAAGGAAGGAACAGGAAACTGTGGAAACTCTGGCACATTTAATGTTAAGGAGTGATAGGCCAGTGAGTTCTCATATGACAGAGCAACTTATGGCACAGGATGAAATTAAAGAGAATGTGCCACAACAAGGTGAAACAGAACTTTCTATAGCATGCCTGCAGGAAATGGAAACAAAAAATGTGCCTTCAGTTTGAAGAAAACGAGCTAACAGAATAGTTACTTGACTTAATTGAATTGGATAGACATATTGAGATCAGTAAAAAAATAGAATGCAGAAGGTCAATAAAACCCAAAAAGTCAGAATTTTGAGAAAACAAATGAACACAATAATCAGAACTGTCCATAGAGATCCATGCAATGTAATAGAGGTAAACAGGATATATTACTGTGCAGCTAAATTAATAACTGATAAAGTTTTACCACAAGAACACAGAGTAGAGAGGGAGAGGAAGGGGAAAAATCAAATACCATCAAGTAAGTATTTAATAGAGAAAACTATAAAGCAACTAAGACAAGAAATGTCACTGTTAGAAGAGTATAAAAGAGGGAAAAGATAAAAAAATACTTAGAAAGATAGACGTGATAAAAGCAATGCACAGTATTAGAGCAGATCAGGATCTATCATGCACTATTGGAAATAACAAACTAAAAATCTCAGCACAGGCAGAAAAACTTAGAAGATATGCAGATCAATATAAAGGAAAAGTACAAACTATGTAATTTATTAATGACCTAAAAAAGTTTTATAGAGAATTGGGAAACAAGGTAAAAGGAACTGAAAGACCACCAAAAAAGAAGAAATAGTTACATTCTGGAGACGTATCTATGAAGATCCTGTGGAACATAATAAAGATGCTAAATGAATAGAAGTAAAACTTTAAAGTTACAGTATATGAAATGGAATGAAGTAACAACCAGAGAGATTGAAATAAAGTTATGAAGAGCCTCAAATTGGAAAACCCCAGGCCCAGATGAAGTACCTAACTTCTGGTTAAAACTATTAACATCTTTGCATGAAGATTTAGCCATGAGTAATAACTATTTATATACACACCTAAAACAGACAATCTACACTAGTCAACTACATTACATTGACCATGAAACAGAGCAGACCGCTTTGTAATTAAGCCATGATAAAGGACAGATTATTATTCCAGGGATAAAAATTCAAACTGAGATATTCCAAGGTGACTCTCTGTCACCTTAGCTGTTCTGCCTTGCCCTTAACCCATTAAGCTGTCTACTGAACAGCTTAGGCCATGGCTATAATTTGGCTCTTAGAAAACAACAAAGTGTAAATACTTCTCATTTTCTCTTTGTCGATAATTTGAAACTGTTTTGCTCATCAGATGAGGAACTGAAAGTAAAACTGCAAGTTGCCAAAACTTTTTCAGATGATATAAGAATGTCAAACCAGTAAAATGTAGGAAACCAAAAAAGCCAAAAAAGTTAGCAGGTAATCCAAAAAAAGCCAAGGGTATCCCAAAGTAAATAATGTCCTAAACGTAGGTTTATTTTTTTAAAAAAGCATACGTTTTCGCTCCTGTGAAACAGTAGCTTCATCAGAGAAACTGACAAACAAGCGCCAAATATTTAAACCTTCCATGGCGCAAATACGTACACACTACGTTACATGGATTCACAAGTGAACCTCCCATACAGTGACGTGTGACATGTACAAAAGAAATGAAATTCATTCAAAAGTGAACCCTCATTAATTGTAATGTAAAACATTTAAAAGGTTAAAAAACAATTAGAACTAACAGTCTATATGCATAATCAAAAATCTATGTATTTTATGTAATTTAGTATGCAAGGATTTATAACTCCAATAGGACATAAGTTACATACAATCCAAAGAGCCAATACAAGGGAGCGTAAGAAATCCACAGAAGACATCTAGTAGTGCGCTGTTTGAACAAAATTAAAATTATATAGCTACTATCATCATTGTCAGCAATAGCGCATCTTTAGAAATTACAACAAGTGTAATCTATACACTATACTTATACTAACAATTATTAAATGTATAAAAACCATTGTCCTCTCTATACGAGAGCATATTTTCATTAAGTGCGTTATGCATTGTATAAGTGTAAGGTATACATATGTAAGACCTAGTTGATGCGCAAATATTTCTAAAGAAAATTACATACACGATGAATTAAAATAAATGTATTTACTATATTTATTATACACATTAAAATTATAATTATAATTATAGTTTAAAATTTTAAAATTATGTGTATTATTTTATTTTACCTCATGGTGTTTCTTAGTTTCAATATACAGGTTATATTACAGTTTTCATTTAAACCTGGTGCACTGAACGCGTCTAGTGTCAGTTGCCATTCTAACTCCCGTGCTTCCAGTAATAAAGAAAACGGTCCTCCCCTAATAGTAAAAGGGACATGGTCAATAGTTAAAAAATGAAAGCTATGGCCCGGGTGGATACTAATATGTTTTGCTAAGGCATTGTCACTTCTATTTTTCCTAATGGCATAAATATGTTCGTACAGCCTTTCACGTAGTTTTCGGTCCGTTTTCCCTACGTAGAAGGCTGGACAACAGTCACATGTAGCTAAATAGATAATAGATTTAGACTCACAGTTAAGTTTATCGTTAATGTAGTATTTTTTTGTTCCTAATAGTAAAAGAATTTGCTGTTTTCAAGTAATTACACCATTTGCATGTGCCACAAGTAAATGTCCCCTTGTATCTTGAAAAAATGTCCACATCTTTATTTCTTTCTAACAGCATTTTAAGATTGTTGCCTTTCTTATATACTATCATAGGGTTAAGTCCAAGTTTTTCTGATAATTGTTGGTTACTCCTAATAAGACACCAGTTTTTAAAAACAATTGACCTAATCTGATTAGAATTTGTGTTAAAGGTAGTTATAAAACTGGTGGTAAAATGTTTAATCGGTTCAATGTATAAATGGCTCTGGTTTTCTGAAATATTTGAAGTAGAGTAATACAGAACACAGTACAGAATAAAATTAAAGAGAATGTGCCACAGCAAGATGCAATAGAACTTTCTATAGAATGCCTGCAGGAAATGGAAAAAAAAAATGTGCCCTCAGTTGGAAGAAAATGAGCTAAGTGAAGAGTTGCTTGATTTAATACAACTGGATAAACATATTGAGATCAGTGAAAGAAATAGACTGCAGAAGGTCAATAAAACCCAAAATCCAGAAGTTTGAGAAAACAAATGAACACAAAAATTAGAACTGTCCATAGAGATCCATGCAATATAAGAGAGGTAAACAGGATATACTACTATGCAGCTAAATTAATAACTAATAAAGTTTTACCACAAGAACACAGGGTAGTCAGGGAAAAATCGAATACCATCATGGAAGTACCTAATAGAGAAAACTATAAAGTAACTAAGACAAGAAGTGTTACTGGTAGAAGAGTATATAAGATGGAACAGATAAAAAAAACTTAGAAAGATAGACATGATTAAAGCAAAGCAAAGTATTACAACAGATCAGGATATATCATGCACTATTGGAAATAAACTAAAAATCTCAGCACAGGCAAAAAAATCTAGTAGATACACAGATCAATATAAAGGAAAAGTAAAAACTATGTAATTTATTGATGACCTAAAAAAGTTTTATAGAGAACTGGAAAACAAGGTAAAAAGAATTGAAAGGCCACCAAAAAAGAAGAAATAGATACATTTTGGAGATGTATTTATGAAGATCCTGTTGAACATAACAAAGATGCTAAATGAATAGAAGAAGTAAAAGAAAGAATAAGAAGTTTAAAGGTACAGAATATGAAATGGGATGAAGTAACAGCCAGAGAGATTGAAACAAAGTTAAGAAAAGGACCAGATGCAGTATCTAACTGCTGGTTAAAACTATTAACATCTTTGCATGAAGATTTAGCCATGAGTAAGAACAATTTACATGCAGATCTCAAACAGAAAACAACCTGGCAAACAACAACAATGCTACTACTTGAGTGAACCTGCAAGCTACCCTAAAATATAGACCAGTAACTAGCCTTCTGATGACATATAAACTATACACTGGAAATGATGGTGACAGAGTCTATAGTCATTTAGAAGAAAACTCAATTATGGCATTAGAACAAAAGGGCAATAAAAGAAAGCCATATGGAACAAAGGATAATTTCTTGTTAAATAAAGGCCCAGTGGAGAACTTTAAAAAGGGGGAAGAATTTAAGTATGGCATGGGTTGACTACAAAAAAGCATTTGATAGTATCCTGCATTCATAGATAAAAAAAGTGCTTTAAAGTGTATAAGATACACCCTACACTGGTCAACTACATTACATTGACCAAGAAACAGAGGCAGACCACTTTGCAATTAAGCCATGATAAAGGACATTCCAGGGATAAAAATTCAAAGGGAGATATCACAAGGTGACTCTCTGTCACCTTTGCTATTCTGCCTTGCCCTTAACCCATTAAGCTGTCTACTTAACAGCTTAGGCCATAGCTATAATTTGACTCTTAGAAAACAACAAAGTGTAAATACTTCTCATTTTCTCTTTGTTGATGATTTGAAACTGTTTCGCTCCTCAGATGAGGAAATGAAAGTAAAACTGCAAGTTGTCAAAACTTTTTCAGTTGATATAAGAATGTCATTTGGTTTTGCTAAATGTGCAAAGCAATCTTTAGAGCAGGAAAACTGCAGCACCAAGAAACCATAAGTTTGGGACAAGAATGTGATATAAAAAACATGAGCAAGGGGGATTGTATAAATATTTGGGAACTGATGAAGGATAACAATAAAACATGAACAAATGTGAATAAAACTTAGTAAGGTGTACTTTAGATGACTGAAATAGATCTTAAAACAGCATTCACATCTAGGAACAAAATCCAAGCTATAAACCAATTTACTTTTCCTGTTCTAACTTACAGTTTTGAAATAACTGAGTGGCCCCAAAACGTGTTGCATAGATTAGATAGGAAAACAGGAAGGATGCTTCATGCTCACCAAATTATTTGTAAAAATCAGTGCATAGCATGATTATATATTCCCCGTTCCTAAGGAGGGATGTGCCTCCTTGAAATTGATTACATGTACAAATCTGCATTCGTGAGACTCCACACATATCTGCTGACCTCACAAGATCAAAATGTAGTGAAAGTTTTAAAACAGGAAGAGAATAAATCTAAGATGGCTTCCCTGCTTAGGTTAGCAGAAGCATGTTGGTGTCAAGCAGGAATGGAAATCAAAACATAAGTAGATAAAAACCAGACAGCAAGTGAATGTGCCAAAAAGCAATAGAAAGAATATAAGTTGAAGGACCAAAAGAGAAGGAAAGAATATGTGGAAAATGCATAAATTTAGTTGAAAATATAGAATACTTCTAAAAAAACCTCATGTTGATTGGAAACTAATGCAGGAATGGTTAATGAGAGGTGAATTCAAACCAAGAGATTATTAACCTTTCGTTAATATTGGTGGCACAAGATAATGGCCTACGTACATGTTAGTTTACAAAGTCCATTGAACATGTGGGAGAAACATACAAATATGTCTGTAAAACAGAATAGGAAACAGTTTCACTCCTCATTGCTGGTTTCAACATGATTATAGCAGAAGGGCTGTATAGTGAAAGGCTTAATAATGTGGCGAAAGTTTTGCCCTTTGGCTTGTGCAAACATTATGATATTGAAGTGATTTAAAAACTCTGAAAACATGAGCCACAAAGCATCATAGAAAATGATGAAGTCGACATCACATGGGATCATCCATTACCAACAGTTCACAAGACAGATGCTAGAAAACAGGATATAGTGGTCCAAGAAAAGAAGACAAAAGTAGCATTGATCATTGAAATTGCCACACCCTGTGACTACACTATCCTGCATACAAAGAGACACAAAGTCATAAAATAACAAGATTTGCAAGCAGAAATGAGAACAATATGGAAGCAAGATAACCAGATGGTGCCAATAGTAGAATGAACAATGGGTCTTATTAAAAACAGTCTACAATCCTATTTAGATATGCTACCAATACATGTAACTCCATACGAATTGCAGAAGGAGTCATTACAGGGCACATTGTAGTTACTGCAAAGAACACTTTTGGCTGACATCATGGAATGAAACAATACTAATTTCATGAACTTTAATCGTACTTTGACTTAGGAGTGGAGTCCATTCCCATCATGGTATTAGAAACACAAAAGATTTGGAGAAATTTAATAAAGAAGAAGTGGAAGGTCTAACACAGATGTAGAAGGTCTAACAGGTTACATCACAGCATGATGGAAAGTGTCACCAAAATATGGAGAAACAGGAAGATCAGGAAACATCTGAAAAAGAAATATGGACATGGGAAAGAAAAAGAGAGTTAAAATGGTGTAATATATATGCAAGGAGAATGCAAAACTAATGAATACAAAAAGAGCACCACCAAAGATATTTGAAGAGAAATACAGGCAAAGGAATCCAGACCTGGAAAACTGTGCAATACAAAAAAATAAGAAGACAAAGAGGAAAAGTAGAAAAGGAGATCAGTAATGGAGGAGTTAAAAAATAGAAACTGAGGTTATGGAGTACCTCCAAAGTGATGGATTCAATGTAGAAAATGTAACCCAGAAAGCACCAGAAAAGGACAGAGCAATGGAATGCCAAATTAAGGGAAAACCAGTAGAAAGGGAAGCAATTGTTCAGGTGCAATATGAAGATATTTTGGAGCCTTCCACAGGAAACGAGGATAAACACACACGTGAAGCTGCATGGCAAGGGAGGGAACAGGAAACTGTGGAAACTCTGGCACAGTTAATGTTGAGGAGTGATAGGTCAGTGAGTTGTCGTGTGACAGAGCAGCTTATGGCACAGGATGAAATTAAAAAGAATGTGCCACAGCAAGATGCAAAAGAACTTTCTGTAGAATGCCTGCAGGAAATGAAAAACAAAAAATGTGCCCTCAGTTTGAAGAAAGTGAGCTAAGAGAAGAGTTGCTTGACTTAATAGAATTGGAGAGACATACTGAGATCCGTGAAAGAAATAGACTGCAGATGGTCAATAAAACCCAAAACATCAGAAGTTTGAGAAAACAAATGAACACAATAATTAGAACTATCCATAGAAATCCATGCAATGTAACAGAGGTAAACAGGATATATTACTGTGCAGCTAAATTAATAACTGATAACGTTTTACCATAAGAACACAGGGTAGTGAGGGAGAGAAAGGGGAAAATACAATACTATCATGGAAGTATCTAATAGAGAAAACTATAAAGCAACTAAGGCAAGAAGTCTTACTGTTAGACGAGTATAGAAGAGGGAACAGATAAAAAAATACTTAGAAAGATAGACATGATAAAAGCAATGCACAGTATTACAACAGATCAGGATCTATCATGCACTATTGCAAGTAAACTAAAAATCTCAGCACAGGCAGAAAAACTTAGAAGATATGCAGATCAATATAAAGGAAAAGTACAAACTATGTCATTTATTGATGACCCAAAAAAGTTCTATAGTTCTAAAGGATGCTTTATGCTCACCAAATTATTTGTAAAAATAAGTGCATAGCAAAATTATATATTCCCCGTTCCAAAGGAGAGATGTGCTTCCTTGAAATTGATTATGTGTACAAATTTGCTTTCCTGAGACTCCACACAAATCTGCTGACCTCACAAGACCAAAATGTAGTGAAAGTTTTACAACAGGAAGAGAATAAATCTAAGATAACTTCCCTCCTTAGGCTAGCAGAAGTATGTTGGTGTTAAGCAGGAATGGAAATCAAACCACAAGTAGATATAAACCAGGCAGCAAGTGAATGTGCCAAAAAAACAATAGAAAGAATATAAGTTGAAGGACCAGAAGAGAAGGGAAGAATATGTGGAAAATGCATAAATTTAGTTGCATGTATAGAAACCTTCTGGAAGAACCTCATGTTGATCAGGAACTAATGCAGCAATGGTTAACCAGAGGTGAATTCAAACCAAGAGATGAAAGGCTAATATTGGTGCCATAAGATAGCTGGCCTACGTACATGTTAGTTTACAAAGTCCATTGAAAATGTGGGAGAAACAGACAAATGTAGGTTTGAAAAACAGAATTGGAAACAGCTGCACACGTTGTTGCTGGTTGTGACATACTAATATCAGAATGGCTGTACACTGAAAGGCATAATAATGTGGCGAGACTGTTGCACTGGGGATTGTGCAAACATTATGGTATTGAAGTTGCTGAAAAACTGAAAACATGAGCCACAAAGCATCATAGAAAATGATGAAGTATACATCACATGGGATCATCCATTACCAACAGTTCAAAAGACAGATGTTAGAAAACAGTATATAGTGGTCCAAGAAAAGAATACAAAAGTAGCATTGATCATTGAAATTGCCACACGCTGTGACTACACTATCTTGCGTACAAAGACACACAAACTCATAAAATATCGGGATTTGCAAGCAGAAATGAGAACAATGGGAAGAAAGATACCCAGATAGTTCCAATAGTAGAAGGAGCAATGGGTCTTATAAAAAAAAGTCTACAATCCTATTTAAGATATGCTACCAATACATGTAACTCCATAGGAAATGCAGAAGGAGTCATTACAGAGCACATTGTGGGTACAGTGAAGAGCACTTTTGGTTGACATCAAAGAGTGAAGCAATACCAAATTCATGAATTTTAATCGTACTTTGACTTAGGAGTCGGGTCCAGTCCAAGATATTTTGGAGCCTTCCATGGGAAATGAGTATAAACATTCACTTGAAGCTGCACAGCTAGGGAAGGAACAGGAAACTGTGGAAACTATGGCACAGTTAATGTTGAGGAGTGACAGGCCAGTGAGTCCTCATATGACAGAGCAACTGATGGCACAGGATGAAAGTAAAGAGAATGTGCCACATCAAGATGCCACAGAATTTTCTATAGAGTGCCTGCAGGAAATAGAAAACAAAAAATGTGCCCTCAGTTTAAAGAAAATGAGCTACAAGAAGAGTTGCTTGACTTAATAGAATTGGATGGACATATTGAGATCAGTGAAAGAAATGGACTGCAGAAGGTCAATAAAACCCAAAAAGTCAGAAGTTTGATAAAACAAATGACCACAATAATTAGGACTATCCATAGAGATAAGAAGTGTCACTGTTAGAATAGTATAGAAGAGAGAACAGATAAACAAAAACACTTAGAAAGATAGATGTGATAAAAGCAATGTACAGTATTAGAACAGACCAGGATCTATCATGCACTATTGCAAATAAAAAAAACAATAATCTCAGCACGGACAGAAAAACTTAGAAGATACACAAATAAATATAAAGGAAAAGTACAGAATAAGTAATTTATTGATGACCCAAAAAAGTTTTATAGAGAATTGGGAAACAACATAAAAGGAGTTGAAAGACTGCCAAAAAGAAGAAATAGGTACATTTTGGAGAAGTATCTATGAAGATCCTGTGGAATGTAACAAAGATGCTAAATGGAGAGAAGAAGTAAAAGAAAGAATAAAAAGTTTAAATGTACAGGGTATGAAATGGAATGAAGTAACAGCCAGAGAGATTGAAACAAAGTTAAGAAAAGCCTCAAATTGGAAAACACCAGGCCCAGATGTAGCACCTAACTTCTGGTTAAACCTGTTAATGTCTTTGCATGAAGATTTAGCCATGAGTAAGAACTATTTATTTGCACACCGCAAACAGACACCAACCTGGGTAACAACAGGAAAAACATGCTCCTACTTAAGAGTGAACCTACAAGCTACCCTAAAAATTATAGACCAATAACTTGCCTTCTGATGACGTATAAACTATACACTGGAACTGATGCTGACAGAGCATAACTTTCAACTGTACAGATTTTCACAGAATATCCAAATTTTTGCCTCATATTTTTGATCCATTATTAATAAAATTCTGTTTTTTGGCAAATCATGGACAAATCATTAATGACTGAAGTCAGAAAATCATGACTGACATTTGAGTTTCAGACTTTAAACCCTTCAGAAAATTCATGCAAATGTAAAACATGTTATTCTATCAATTTTCTAAGTTTGCAAGAGCAATATTTAAAAATTGTCCCTGGTTTTGGCCCTTGCCCCCCATTATTCATGGCTTTATCCAGATTTTGTGCCTGAGACGTTGAGAGGTATGTGACAGGGTTTATAGTCATTTAAAAAAAAAAATCAATTATGGCAATATAATAAAAGGACAATAAAAAAAATCATATGGAACAAAGGATCATTTGCTGTTAAAGTCATAGTGGAGATCTGTAAAAAGGGGAAGAATTTAAGTATGGTATGGATTGACTATAAAAAAGCATTTGATAGTATCCCACATTCATGGGTAAAAGAGTGCTTAAAGGTGTATAAGACACACCCTACACTGATCAACTGCATTACATTGGCCATGAAACAGAGGCAGACCTTTTAACAATTAAGCCATGATAAAGGACAAATTATTATTCCAGGGATAAAAATTCTAAGGGGGATATTACAGGCTGACTCTCTGTAACTGCTGCTATTCTGCCTTGCCCTTAACCCATTAAGCTGACTTCTTAACAGCATAGGCCATGCCTATAATTTGGCTCCTAGAAAACAACAAAGTGTACAGATTTCTTATCTTCTCTTTGTTGATGACTTGAAACTATATAGTTCATCAGATGAGGATCTTAAAATAAAACTGCAAGTTGTCAAACCTTTTTCAAATTATATAATAATGTCATTGGTCTTGATAAATGTGCAAAAGCAACCTTTAAAGCAGGAAAACTGCAGCACCAAGAAAACATCAGTTTTGGACAAGAATGTGATATAACTTGAGCAAGAGGGAGTGTTTAAATATTTCGGAATTGATGAAGATCAACAGTAAAACATGAACAAATGCAAATAAAACTTAGTAATGTGTACTTTAGAAAACTTAAATTAATCCTGAAAACAGCGTTGACATCTAGGAACAAAATCCAAGCTATAAACCAATTTGTTCTTCCTGTCCTAACTTACAGCTTTGGAGTGATTGACTGGCCCCAAAATGTTTTCGATAGATTAGATAGGAAAACAAGAAGGATGCTTCATGCTCACCAAATGATTTATAAAAATCAGTGCATACCAAGTTTATATATTCCCCATTCTGAAGGAGGGTTAGGCTTCATTGAAAATGATTACATATACATATCTGCAATCGTGGCACTCCACACATATCTGCTGACCTCACAAGACCCAAATGTAGTGAAAGTCTTGAAACATGAGGAGAATAAATTTAAGATGACTTCCATGCTTAGGCTAACAGAAACATATCTGCATCAGGCAGGAATGGAAATCAACCCACAAGGGATAAAAGCCAGGCAGCAACTGAATGTACCAAAAAACAATAGCAAGAATATAAGGTGAAAGAAGAGACAAGAAGGCAAGAAATGTGGAAAATGCATAAATATAGTGGGCTACATACAAGTTGGTTTACAAAGTACATTGAACATGTGGGAGAAAAAAGACAAATGTAGGGTTTGTGAAACAGAAACAGAAAACAACGGGTCTTATAAAAAATAATCTGCAATCATATTTAGGTATGTTACCAATACATGCAACCCCATATGAATTGCAAAAGGAGTCATTACTGGGCACATTGCGGGTGCTGCAAAGTTAGACATCAAAGATTGAAACAATACTAATTTCATAAACTTCAATCGTACTTTGACTTAGGAGTGGGGTCCTTTCCCATCATGGTATTAGAAACCCAGAAGACTTGAAGAAATTAAAAAAGGAGGATGCAGAGACAATCCTGAGGACTACTGGTGAGAAAGAAAAGAAAACTTATGCAGAGAAAGTAAAATAAGGCAAAAGGGAAGTAGCAGAAAAGAAAAAGACAGAAGAAAAATAGCAGTGGATGAAAGTAAAAAAGGCAAAGAAATGAACAGGTAAGAAAATAGGGAACAACTTAACTCCTTTGAGTGTAAAAGCACATGAGGTAAGAGCATTTATACTTATTAAAAAAGACATTGTATTTTAAACTTTTCTCAGTGGATAATGTTCTTGTAGAATATGAAAAATGAAGACGGTAACCAGTTGAATCTTTATGAGATATAAACATTTAACACGGAAACAAACAAAAAATTATGCACAATTTCTAGCAGAGGTGGAAAGAAAGACTTTGAAAGGATATTTGAAAACTTTATGCAGAGTTGCAGAGTTGTACTGGAGACTGTAAAAGTTTAAGATGAAAAGGGTTGATGGACAAGTGGATGGGATAGTTTTATTGTTTTTTGTTTGAAGTTTGAGTTTTTGGAAACTCGATCATATGGTCGCATCCATATGACTTTTGACTTTCTGAAAACTCGACCGTTTGACATACACCGATATATATATATATATATATATATATATATATATATATATATATATATATATATATAACATATACATATATATGGATTCACTTCAGAAGCTCGAAATACTGAAATCTCGAATTTCAGTATCTCGAGCCCAAGAAGTAGAATCCACAAAACAACGAAAACTAAAAACTGCGAAATTCAAAACCTCGAATACCAGAAGTTTTGAATTTCGCAGTTTTACTACACACACACACACACACACACACACACACACACACACACACAAACACCCACAATCCCTCTACTACATGAAAGCAGGGGTGCAAACCCCCCAACACCTCCCTACTTAAATATTCTCACTCTGAGGTCGCACTACATACAAACACACACAAAACACCACCACACAAGCTACTTTCTCTTCACGCACACACATCACAGCAACAAAACACACTGACACACACCCCAGCCCCTACCTAAACCTCTTTACACACACACACACACACACACACACACACACACACACACACACACACACACACACACACACACACTTACCTGAATACATGACCATAAAGGAACTTTAGAAGCACAAAATTCAAAACCTCCAGTATTCGAGGTTTTAAATTTCACGCTTCTAAACTTTCGCTATTATGTGGATTAGGCTTCTTGGGCTCAAAATATTGAAATTCGAGATTTTGAGTATTTCGAGCTTCTGAACAGAACCTATATATATATATATATATATATATATATATATACATATATATATATATATATATATATATACATATATATATATATATATATATATATATATATATATCTATAGAACCCAGATGTCTACCGAAAGCCTGTTTCACCGAAAGTGAAATGGGCTGTCACAGTTTTGCAAAAGCACTTTTTTTCGAAAAAAGTGCTTTTGTGAAACTCTCGTAAAAGTACAGGGAATCGAGGGAAGTGGTAGTGGGCGAGATCTGACAATAGTGGGGATAAGGGAATATTCCCTTTTCCCCACTGTAGTGCAATCTCGGAGTGAGAATATAAAAGTAGGTGGGTGTGGGCGGTGCAGGGGGGCAAAGCCTCCCTTGCGTAAACATGGTGGTCTCTCTGGAGACATTCTAATATTTTCCTGAGAAAGAAATAAAGTTGGCCTTAAAATATTTTCCTGATAAAATTACACAAAACTGCAGAGCTCTTTAAAAAATGCTGTTCTCAGTTGCCATCTTGGCTCCACCTTTTAAGCATAAAATTGTACTACTTTTCATAACCATGTTGTGCATATTTATATGATTGTTCACAGTTTAGTTCATGCTGTATCCCACATCTTGCCCCACTTTTAAATCATCCAGAATTTACAAATGTTCACTATTTTCAAAAATATGTGTTAACATTACATCGCACTGAATTAGTTTGCACTTACTGCATTTAATGTTTAAGCCTGCATCTGTGAATATGTATTTGAAGAATGTTCAATTTTATATCTATCATTCATATATATATATATATATATATATATATATATATATATATATATATATATAGACAGATAACGCTTATGTTGACAGTATGTTTGTTCCGTATCTGTTTAGTCTTCCACTTTTGGTTGACTAAACAGATGGCTGACAGGTGTGCAAGACTGCACAATTCTCAGGACTTGGGAGTATTCCCTTTCTGCAGTTTTTTGCAACCTTGGAGTTAGTATATATAATCAGTAGGGGGACATAAGAGATGCATCCACCTGCAAAAATGTTTTTATGGGACATTTTTGTTTTAGTTTTTGCATGTGCTGGGTTGTTTCTCAAACCATGAGCAGCATTATGTTGGCATTCCCAATTTCAATAGAATGTGGATGCAGTTTTACATGTTGACAAAAGTTAATGCTGGTATAATGCTAGGTAATCATAGATATACTTACATACATATAAAGTTGCCATTCATTTGGTTGAATGCTTCTGTTATTGAAAGGGAAAATAGCCAACATGTATTATTGAAAACTAGCTGGCTTCCGTACGTGTGAGATTGCCCTACAGCTTGGTTGGGAATTTGTCCATATATATATATATATATATATATATATATATATATATATATATATATATATATACTGTGGCGACCCCTCACCGAGAAAAGCCGAAAGAAGAAGATATATATATATATATATATATATATATATATATATATATATATATATATCAATAGATATAGATATAAAATGTTATAATTAGTAGGGGGGGTGTAGGGAGCATAGCCCCCCACCCCATAAGAGAGTGCAAGTGGGCTTGATCCTGGACAAATATTTATTTAGTTTAATAATAAACAAAATCTATATCAACTTTTTACATATGTCTAACTCCAGTTTTGTCTACAATATTTGGGAGTCATAAGAGCAACACTAACCTGAATGATCTTTCATTCTGGCCCATTATTTCTGCATGGAGTTCCATCAATGAACTACTTGGTATTTTTCTTGATCATAAATATATGAATATTTTGGGTATCCTCGTATAGTAAAGGAATAGTTATTTTTGACAGCCCTTTCCAAAGTGGAATATTATGATAACTTGTTGTTAGTTACAGATGACATTGAAAGTTTGTACACAGTTACTCCTCACAGTATAGGGATGGATTGGTTTATGTATTCAATGGCAAAATACACAGAATCAAATAAAACAAACATCAGGCTTACAGAAAATTTTATGGAAATGATACTGCAAACAATTGTATCATTTTCAATGGTGAATATTTTTGGCAACATATCAGTATGGCAATGGGTTTGTCAATGGCAGTCAATGCCAACTTAGTGCTTATGCACTGGGAAAAGTTATACATTTTAACTGTTCATTTATACTCATGATTGTTTTATATCTCAGATATCAAGATGATATTTTTATGTTATAGTCAGTTACTACTAGTGACTCGGAATTTTATTTTAATACTTGGATGCCTACAGATTTTCTTAGGTTCTCTACTGTTTCTTGTTTAATAGTATTCGTTACTTGGATGTGTTGATCTCAAAAAAAAAAAAAAAACAATGTGTCGCATTGTTTTCAGTTTTCCTTATATCGTATGTCAACCTTTTCTAACACTTATCTCCACTACACCAACTGCCATCTTTTCAAGCAGAAGATCACTCTCATGAAAGGACAAATGATAAGATTGTCTCAGATTATTTCCTGAGATAGTGTATTTTTAAAGAAATGTCTGTTCTTAAAAACAGAGTACAGAATTTAGTTTATTGGTGGAAACTGCGGTTATTAGTGGCAGAAGTATGTTTTACAAACCTATTCTTAAATACTTAGTGTTTACTATGAAGAAACACTGTAGTGTTCTAGCTAAGACCTCTGATTCTTTTTATTACATCTTTTTCATTGGATGTAGGACACATCTGTAAGATATTGTAAAATCCAACTGGAGAAAAGCTGTGCCTTTGAACCTCATGCAAACTTTAGCTGTTGAGCAAAATGTTGTTTCTAGAAGGACACCTAATGTTAAGACCATAACAGAGAATTCCTCAGATATTTCTGTCACTCACAATGGAAAAATGTCCAACTGTGGAATGTGCAGACAATGCAAGTATATTTATAACACAAATGCCTCAGTTAAAAAACTATCACAGGACAATCCCTTGTCTTGCTAGATACAACTGCAACACCAAAGAAGTAGTATAAGTTGGACAATATAGTTTCTGTGATGCATATCATTTAGGGGAAAATGGAGTGTTCTCTTAAAGAAAGGATTGACGAGCATGTTACAGACATTAAGAAAAAAATGAAAATGGTGCACTACCATAGCATTATTTTATTTGCCCAAACTACAAGAATTTTCTGTTTTTTTTGTTATTAGCAAAATAAATATCTATGAAAGGGAAGACCCCTGGAAATGCAGACTTGAATGAAGAAGAATTGTGGCAACTTAGAGTTAACTCCACAAAGTTTTTAGGAATCAATGACAATGTTTCCATATTGCCAATCATGAAATTAAAGTCTTTGGAATACTAACAATTGATAGATGCATGTGAATACAATGGTACACACATGATATTTAAGTGTTTTATCACTGAGTTTTTGTGCATGCTAATTTTAATTAATGATTTATGATTAACTGATGCTGATCATATGATTGAGTCTTAGGTTTTAAAGTGAGATTAATAGTTTTTTAACAACTTTGGCAAAGTCCATTTGTTATTGTAGAATGAAGGGAGTCAATTGTTTTTGGAATAAAACACATTTTTTGTGAAGACAGTGGAGGATTTCATTTGTTTATATAATTTAATTTAGGTTTGATAGGTTAAAAATTTAGATTTGATAGGTTGCTAATCCAGATTTTTTGTATTATCATCTCAAGTTCAATATTTGCCTTTAAGATGATGTAACATATACCTAATCAGACCCAAAGTACTTGTGCTTGCAAAATTGGTTTTAGTTGCCAGATATTACAATAAGTTATATATTCCTAAATACAAGTTTATATTCTGAGTTAAACGTTCATTTGTCCAATTTCCTGAATCATATCAGAGATCCTGTGAAGGGATGCTGTCATTTAGCAAGCTGAAACAGAAACCAGGTAATATCTTTATTTCCTTTATACCAGGTAACTGTCAGACTTTAGACAGTATTACCAACTTCTCAATAAAAAGTAGTATTAGTTTTGTTATTCTCAGTGGTGATAACAGATCTTCAGCAGTGGCAATGGTACAACAGGCATCACTCTCATCTTTGGTATAGAAGACTAGGGGTTTAATTCCCACAACAAGTAGATAGATTGCTGATACTGCAGTGCAGCATAAGGGGGTGGGGGTTACTCCTAGTATGTTGTCCAGTTGAGATGTTAAACCAAGACCCTATCTGCTTATGTAGGTGGTAGAGCAGGTGCATGTTAAAGATCCCATGGCACCTATTGAAAAGAGCAGGAGTCCTTTATTTATATACAAAACTCCTCTTGTTTATAGCACATTTCTATATTTACAAACATTTACAAATGTACAAATATATAGATATACAGATATATTTACACATATTCATTATTTTCCTTACAATCATAACAAATATTCATCCTATTAGACCCCACTCCTTTTTCCAGAAATACCATCTGATTTTACTTAATACTGTTGCTAAAACCATTTCCAATTAAACATAATTTCATTTATTTCATTCCATATAACCCATATGACATAATATAATTATCTATTCTTTTAACATATTCTTTACTTCTGTTCTTATAATATCCATTTTACTCATATCCATGATAATTGTATCCACTTTTTAATAACTTTGAAAAAGTCAATTTTAGAAAGTTTTCCTCATAACCTTTTTATTGTTTTATATTTCAAAAACACATGTTCACTAGTTTCTTCTTGACAATGTAAACATATTATATCACTTTTCTTTTCATATGGCATATTTACTTTTACTAGTAATTTATCTACTACTAGTCTCCACAAAAATCTTGATATTCTGGTTTCTTATTACACCATATGCTTCTTATTTTTATAGCTTTAATTTTTTTCATCTGTTAGATTGTCCCATGGTTTTGCATAGTAATGTTTTAACATTACATTATTATACCATACTTTTTTTTCTTTTTCTATATCATCAATGTTTATTTTCCACAAAAATATGTTTTGGTAACATTTTATTTCATCTATACACTCTTCTTTTTTAATCTTTTTTACCATACCTCAAAATGTATCATACTTATATTTATGCAATTGTACAACTAATCTCTTATCTTTTTTCATTTATCCACTTTAACACTTTGTGCAAATTTAATGAGGCAGCTTATATCTCTGGGTTAATTAACCCTAAACCTCCTTCCTCTTTATTTACATACATAACTCCTCTTTTTACTGGGTTTAATCTAGACCCCCATATAAAAGAAAATGTATCTGCAATAATTCCTTTTTCAAATACTGTTGGCAGCATAAATACACTTGCTAAGTATGCTATTTTTTCCATCGCTACTGAATTTATCAAATAAGACTTTTTTTGGAATGATAATTTAAATGTTCTTCAGAAAATACAGCTTTGTTTTATTCCTTCTGTCATTTACCATTGAATTCTACTTACATCTTTATTCCCATATTTTATACCTAACACAGAAATCTCATTCATTGTAAAATATATATCCCATATCTTTACTACATCATCTAAGCCTTTGATTTTCTCTTTATTTAAATACATTCCTATTACCTCTAGACACTAATTTGTGCAAATTATTACTTCTGTTATCCAGTTGTTTTCTTTTCAATTATTATGTCATCTGCATATGTTAACAAGACTGGAATTCTTAATCCTTAAGGTGTTATATACCCAAGGTCCTTCATTTTGTAATTTATTTCACATATTAACACATTCATAACTAATTCAAAGACTATACAACTCATTGGCCAGCCTTGTCTTATGCCAGTCTTTATATACACCTCTTGGCTTAACCAGCCATTTACAAGTATTTTTACTTTATTATTACTACACAGAAATATGCATAGCTTCCTAACCTTTTCACTCATATTATAGTCTTTCATTAGTACCCATAAGAATTCATGTCCAATTGTATAAAATGTCCTGTTGGGGTCTCCTATCATGATTTTTGCTTCTTCTTTTTTATTTATAATGTCATCCAAAATGTATCTAATTATCATTACTTCTTGACAACCCTCCCTCTTTATACTATATATACCTTCATATTCTCCATATTTTCCAATTTAGTTTCAAATCTTTTTTGTATTATTTTCATAAAGATCTTGTAATCAATACTATTCAACACTAGTGGTCTCCAGTTTTTAATTGTCCTCTATCTTCCTTCATCCATATGAATTTAAATATTCCACTACATTATTCTGTATACATAAAATGTTCATTTAACCATTCTTTTAGAATCTTTAAAAATATCTATTTTTGCCAATTCCTTATTTTTTTATATATTTCATACCCTATTCCATCTGGTCCCACAGCCAGATCTATATTTACTTGTTCTAGTAATTTATCTAGCTCATATGAAGAAATTGTCTTTTTCGATTCTTTATTCACTTTTTCTTTTAACTTTTCTACTTTCCATGTTTTTTCACTACCTTCTTTTTTCTTTAAACATTTCCTGTACATACTGTACTACATTATTATATTTTTTCTGAGTTCTTTCTATTTCTCATTTTATAATTTTATTTATCTCATTACACTATCATCTTCCTTTACTAATCTGCTTAAGCAACTCAATACTTCTTTTCTTTCCCCCTTGTAAACAATATCTATAATTAAATAATAATTGCATTTTTTTTTATTTCTTTCATATAATTCTTTTTCCTTGCCAAAGTACCTTCTATCATTATGTTCTATATCTTCCAATGCATTGTTACATGTTTTTTTATATTTTCTTTCTCTGCTTTTTTCACATCATATTGTGACTGTAAAAACATTTTTTTTTATATTTTTCCTTAAATATCATCCATTATTCAGACCAATTGTTATTAAAATTGTCTCATAGTAATATATTTCCATAACTGTATTACTAATATCTCTCTTACTTTCTTCTTTCAATGCTTTCTCAATTATCCTTTTTATACCTTTAGCAATTTCTATATATTACTTGCTTCCTTTACCGCTATCCATATTGCAAAAATGATCAGAAAATCCTATTTTAAGAAGTTCCCCTTCTTCTCTAACTAAACCTTCTGATATTATAAAATAATCTATTTCAGTTCTATGCATACCCCTTTTGTAAGTCCATGAATTATTATCCCAAAGTTTTAACTTACCACATCTTATAACTTTTAAAAATGTTCCTATATTATTTCCTTTCTTTTCATGCTTGCCTCTTAAATCACAATTAAAGTTACCTGTTATTCATATTTATCACTATATAGTCTAAAATTTGATGCAGTAAGTTTTCCCTTTCTTTACAATTAGTATAAGCTTGTAATGTTACAATTGTATATACTTGTTCATTACACTTGTTCTATCCATTTTAAATCTACAATGGTTAATTTTTCCATTTTGCTACAGTTACATCTAATATCTTAACTGTATTTCTATGGAATATGGCTATTCCAGAAAATCTCTCATTTACCAAATTCCAAATTATCTTTCCTCCCCACGGTTTATCTGTATGTAAACTTTCATTTGTTAAAACTATTGTGCCTTTTAATATAACTACACCTATATCACATTTATTACATCACTCCAAAATTCCCATTCTTCTTACTATATTCTTAATACTATTCAGATTTACAGAAAACACTCTAAAATTTTTATTTTCAATTTTCCTTAGATTCATGGTTTCACATAGTCATAGCTAATTACTATGCTAGCTGCCTTAATGGGCCATTGTAAGTCTATCCAATTTGTCTCCCAAAAGAGAGAATAAAACACTGTACTGTGTGTCTGTGAGTCAATCGCCTTAACCATCACAACATCCACCAATCATTAGGTGTATATATTCTTTTTCATCCATTTCCTTTCTTTTTTGCCACTGCATTTTGTTCTTTCTGTCTTTTACCCTTTTACCAATAGAATTATTATTATTTTTATTTTACTATCACCCAATTTATGTCTTCTTAATCACTTATTTCAGAATCTTCTTCTATGTCCTCTTTATTATTTTTTCTCATTTAATTTTTCTTCTATCTGTACTACTAAAATGTCTTCTCTTTGCTCACTACACTTTCCTTCTTTGTCCTTTTCCTTACTCTTATTTTAATTGTACAATGTATCCATAAATGCCCAATTTTGTTACATTTACAACATTTCAATTCACATTTTTTTTGCAGAATGTCCTATTTCCCCAGAAATATAACATTTTTATATCACAGTTACTTACTAAATGTCCTCCTTTCTTTTCCACAAAAAAACTTGTTTTGATTTGTTCCCAACATTTTTATGACACCCCTATATGCTTGGTGCATACATATCTATATATGGGGTATTTTCCTGTCAAACTATCTTGAAGAAGAACTTGGAATACTATAAGAATGAATGCTACCAAACTCTCACATACAGACTGCATAAAGAAACATATACAACTGATTATGTTATCTTTGCAGGAACATTCTCTGAAGATGGATGGTTTCCAGGTGAACCCAGACAATTTAAAAGAAAATAGTTTCAAACAAAAGGACATATTAAAAGAAATGACACAACAGGCAAAAATAATAGATATCAAAACAGCAATCATACATTAATGGAGGATGGAGAGAAGAGGAATTACAAACAGATTTCCTTTTAAAACAAAAACATTTACTACAGAACAAGCTATAAGACTTGGAGGATAGAGAGAAAAGGTCTAACAATCAAAATGTTTACATTGCCAGGAAAAAAAAATGAAGAAGAGACAATTACATATGTTCTTTCTTTTTGTATAGAAAGAGCTCACTGGTTTACTGGTAAACAAATATCTACCAATGTATCTTTCTCACTAATATCTATAGTAGTAAAATGTTTGCTTTATATAGATAAAGAAATGTTTTAAAATCAGCTTGATCAAAAGCACCTTTGAAATTTGGCCAGCACTATATCAGGTTTGACAGTGATTATTCTATTAAAACTATTGAAAAAATGGGATAATGCTTGTCACTAACTAACATGCTGAAACAAAATAAGACTAAAGTACAAACTTTATATACAACTTGAATAAACAATCCACATGCAAAGTGATCCTTATACTTTTAATAACATTGATAAAGCAGGGGTATTATATTAAGAACAATGATATAATACATATTACCAAAGAAATGGACTTCTCATCCTATACACTGAAAAAATATTCAGGAAAGACTATGTGGACTGATGCAATAAGAAAAAAAATATATCAGGCATCTGACTCATTGGGAAAAAAAATCAGTAAAATAACTGATCACAAATTAATTTTAGCTTTATATACTTATATATATATATATATATATATATATATATATATATATATATATATATATATATATATACAAACTTAAAATCATGCATATAGAAGGTTTTAGATAAACATAACTAGCATAAGAAATGCTTAATCTTTAAATCTTATTACACATCTAAATAGGTATGATTATAAATACAAATCATTATTTGTTTTTGTTTTTAATATGTGTTTCTTCAATTCACTAGATTAACTAATATAATGAATGTAATAACTCTGTGTCTTACTTATACATAATTTTGATTTAATATATATGGTAATGAGTAATGTCTTTACTAATAGTTTCTATCAGTCATTAGGTAAACACTTACTTTCCCACCACAGGATTGAGCATTAACTTAATAAATTTCTTCACAGCACTCTTCACTATTCAAACTCAACTACCAGCATTTATTAATAGTTTAAGTGTCTTTTACCTACTCATAAATAACTTAATTTCATCAAAAATGAAATTAGCAAACAATAAACATTTACTAATAAATCTTCCATTTCTAAAAATGAATATTCAGTGGCACTAAGGATTCCTTTATCTTTACATATTTAAATATAAACATCCTTGTGATCCTTTCATGTTTTTCCTTCTTAAAGGAAAATATCTGTTTTAAGAAATAAATATTCCACTTCATATTATCCTAAGGCTATTAATACATACCAATAATATAAATGTAAATCTTGGTGAATATGGTTAATGGTACAGACCAAAGATAACAGTAGTTTAAGATCATCATATGAATACAATGCTAAATACAGTAAGCGGTATTAGGTATAAAATGGTTTGTGGGAAAATTTGTAAATATATATATATATATATATATATATATATATATATATATATATGTATATATATTGCATACACACACACACACACACACACACACACACACACACACACACACACACACACACACACACACCTATCAAATTGAAGAGGGACCAGTATGTACCAACTGACAATGTCACACGGTATTGAATTGATAATTAAATCCTACATATTTTGTAGAGAATGTAACTTCCAAGTGATGGCAGAATGTTAGAAAATATTGACACACACTTGGGTCAGCTATCTTTTGGAGTGGTGTTCTATGAAGGGGAATGCATTTACTTACTGAGATAAGGTGAGTAGAGGGTTGATGAGATGGGTTCCTTAGAGTACTAATGTATTTCTGTCGGAGTGCCAGGCAATGTTGACATGTGCTTTGTCTTAATACATATGGACTTAGGTGTAGATTTAGTTTTTTAAGTTTATTCTCTTTTGAATGAAAATGTCCATTTTGGAAAACAGGTGATTCTCATTGTATTGTATTGTTGTATGGCCATCTGAGTTGAGGGAAAACATTTTTAAAAGGCAATGGAAAATGATGAAGAACAAACTATTTTGCTTTAAGTGACTTGTATGAATCCCAATGCCAGATGTAGAATGAAACACTAAATGTAGAGTAGTTTGTAGAGAGTTTGTAGACTACTTTCAAAAATCATGTCTTTTGGGCTGTCAGAGGAAACAAATATGCTGATGACTTGCTCTATGACTGATGAAAAGAAGAATGACAAGTAATATCATAATGACATCTAACTGCGTTGTACTTCAGGGAGGGAGCCATTAATGAGAAATTATGGGACATTGAAGAATGTTTATCACTAAATCTTTTTTTGCTTTTATTATAGTCCTCTGTGGCCAGGAGCAGACACTAAAGGTGAGAGAGTTGGCCGAGGTGTTTGATAGCTGCTTTTTCATTTTTCTAAAGAAGTCTATTTGATATTTTTCTAAGAATTGATAATACACTAATGGATAGTATTATAACTGTAAGTCTATTGAACTTCACTATTTTGGAATGCAAAATGATAAAAGTACACTCAAAATTTTGAAAGGCAGGGATAATATATTCTTTTACTGAGGCTAAGTAGAATGTCAACATGAAAACATATCATAATTTTACATAAATTACTATAGAGTGATATTCAAGAACATTTAGACAAAAGAGGTAGACATGGTACAATTAAATTACTGTCCTTACTGAAAAAATAAGATTTTCAAAAGAAATGTAATATAACACATAATTTTTGTAAACTTTCTACAAGTTCTATATGTAATAACTAAACACACATCAAATCTGCAGTATAGTATATATTAGATGTAAGTTGCCTACTGCCATTTATATAGTCCTAATACCTGAAATTTAAATCTATTATAATATCTTTGCACCAGAGCTAAAAGTCCACAAAATAGCATAATGATACTTACATTTTATATTGTGATAATGGGAAGGGGAAACTTAGAATTTGTTGAATTGAAAAAGCATGCATGCAGGAGACGTCAAGTGAGGAAACTACATATGCAATAAGGCTAATCCTAAATATATGTAAGAAATACAGAAGATTATTTCTAATAACCTCTTTTACCTAAAGTAAAATTATTTGCATAAATCTTAAAGCACACGGTATCAAAATACAATGTTATTTTTGACTCACCCACATCTTAATATTGGTAATCAAATTTCGCATATCTACTGAATGGTTACTGTGGTGCAGGTAATATTAAGAGTTTTTACTTATTTAAAAGCTTGGACGTAATCTGTAGAAAAAAGGTCTTTGATATGTGATGTAATATATGGCCACTTTTTGATGAATGTTTCCTGTAATGTCACAGCATGTACTAGTTGCAGTGTAGCTTTACTTAATCCCTTAACCAATTAATCCAAGATGAACATAAATAATCAAATATATTTTAGTACAGATAATATTCAATCATAAAGTAATGAATTAAGACAAATATCATTTAAGATTGACTTATAAAGAAAACATTCATATTGTTTAATATTTAATTCATTGATTAATTAATTAATTAATTAATTAATTAATTAATTAATATATTAACATTTTATTTAATAAAGAACAAAAGAATGTAAGCATGTTTGTACTTGAGACAATTGATAATTAGTCTACCTTCCTGAAGATGTAATATTTATTACTGCAGTTCTTTGATACTTATAATTTGTCTAGCATACTTTAACAAGATTTTAAGATATGTCATTATGATATTACCTGTCATTTGAGATAGAATAGTCTAGAAAGAAATTAAATTCTAGGCTAGGAATTATAGTTAATTCCATGTATAAAGATACCATCTGATTACATATTCATTTTATTCTTTCTAGTTATATTTAAATAGGCATGTCTGAAATGTTCTATAAACTTCCTCTAATGCAATTTGGAGTTATTGAATTTAACAGTTATGTTCATTAGCGGACCGGAGTTCTGCTGTGGCGACCCCTAACCTAAATGGGAAAAAACAGTTTTTCTAACAGAATTAAAAATTGTATATTATTCCCTAATAACTAAAAAATGGAATTGTCTTTAACTTCCTTAAATGTTAATAGATTAAATAATCCTAATAAAAGGAAAAGTCTATTAAAATTTCTTAATAAAAATAATTATCAAGTAATAGTCCTTTAAGGAACTTATTTTTAACATTCAGATATTAAAATCTGGAATACTAGTTCATTTGCAACTCTAGCCCAATCAACTTTTAAGAGTAGACATACAGGAGTTATGATATTATTGAAAATGTATATTAGCACCACAGATTCCATACAAATAAGAAGGTTAAAAAGGTCTAATGACATTGATAGTAATAAAATACAAAAACAGAATTTGGCCATTCGCTAATCTATATTGTTTTCTAGTGAAGGACATAAAATTAGATGAAAAGCATCTGAGTATACACTAAACAATGCAAAGGGTAGCTTAATAATATGGAGAGATTTTAATTGCCTGCCAAATAATTCAGATACTACAATGACTAGAAAATTAAGGATTACTCCCACAGGCAAATCACTCAATAACTGGTTTGACCTTCTAAAACTTAAACATGTATTATCTTTAAGAGACAAGGATTCATTAGATTTTACACATTACTCCTATAATTAATGTACACAAACCAGACTACATAAAAACTTTAATCTCATGATATAACAACTAAATATTTTCTCTATAATTTTCTAACCACTATCTGATCACAATGCTCTTATTTTAAATTAAACAAATCTTAAACTGCCAATAATGAATAGGCTACCTTCCTATGTTATCATCTTAAAGGAATGTATATCTTGGCTTCATTCAGAATCAATTTTTATGCAGGTCAAAAATAAAGAAAATGATAAGTTCATAATATGGGACTCCTTTAAGGGCTATAATTATGGTAGATCATTAGCTTAGTATAAGAAAAAAGTTAAAGATTGGGAGAGGGCATTATTAGATACTCAAAACAAATTACATAAAGCAAAAACTGAAACTCGCAGCAGGAAATACAACTAACTCAACTGAAATATGTATACTAAATAAGACCTGTTCTGATCTCAGATCACACAAAACAGCTGTATCCTTAGAAAAATAAAGTTAGCCTAATGTTACATGTCATCAAAATGTATAAGCAATATATCTAAAAAAGGAAAACTACAATCTAAATCTAATCAAGTAAATGAGATAAAAACATAAATAATAACAATTTTACAGATGCTAGTGACATCCTAGAAGCATTTAGACAATAAGAAGATGAATATCTTAACCCAAATATAAAATTATTTTGTGATAACATTTCTATAAAAAATCCATCCTTTTTAAAATTAAGACTACTTTAACAAATACCTATAAATGACATTTAAAAAAAAAATCAAAAATTTGAAAAATAATACATCTCCTGGGATATATGGTGTAATACCCAAGATGCTTAAAACATTCTCTCAACAAATATGACCCTTTTTCATAATGTTCTTAATGAAATACAATCAGATGGTAAAATTCCACCTTTATTGATATATTGACTGATATCTGCAATTATTAAAAAAAAAGCCTTTTAATTTCTTCATTTTATAGACTAGCATCATTTTTAAACATTGACTATAAAAATCTTCATGTTCATATTTCATAGACTAAAAAAATTCCTCCCTGATGGAATAAAATTGGACCAATCAGGATTTATACATATAAGGCAAACTCCAGATAACATTAAAATAATAATTACATTCCTATACATTGTATCCAATAAGAACAATTAGTTTTTAATTAGTTTAGACACTGAAAAGCATTTGATTCAATAACATGGAATTATTTATATGCAAAATTAGAATTACATGAATTTCCATCTCAATTCATCAATCTTTTAAGAAATATATAAAAAGATAAAAAGCCCTATGTAAAACATAGACCCTTCTCCTCAGATTATATAGTCCTAACAAGAGGTACAAAGCAAGGTTGCCCTTTCCTTCCTCTACTTTTTTGCTTTAGCTATTGAAACTTTAACAATTTCCATAAGATCTAATGTAAAAATACAAGGCTTAAAAATAAATGAAAAATATAATTCAAAAATATAATTAAAAGATAATGCGCATTGTGGATGATATAATATTAAATTAAGAAGAATCATTAAATGGAATGGCATCACCTATACAGAATTTTAGAATATGTTTATGTCTACAATTTAAATTTAGATTAGAAATCTAATCACCTAATATTGAAAAAGAAAAAATCAATATACATCTGCTTCCCCAAATGTATTGATAGAGTAGTCCAAAATTTAACATACTTAAGTAAAAATTAAAGAAAAATTAAATTAAAAAAACTTGAGATATTAATTATAAAACTGTTTTAATTGAAATCAATAAGATAATATCTAGCTGAAATTAAATAATTATCTCATTTGAAACAGACTTCACTTAATAAAGATTATTTTGTTGCTAAAAATTTTATATCGAAAACAAACATTTGCACTCTGTCTAAACAAAGTTAACTTGAAACAATTAAATTCAGCTATGTTATCCTAAAAAAAAAAACTAGAATGGCTTTTAGTCATCACATAAAACCATGGGAACTAGGAGGAATAAACTTACAAAAATAATGAAATGTATGTGAAGGCAGATATTTTTAGAGTTATTATAAATTAGACAGAATATATGACAAACTGGAAGTCATTGCCTATATGCATTTTTAATCATAATAGAATGAAAACTAACAGTCCAGATCTGAAATTATAGATAACATAATGTGTCTAAATATATGCAATTACTTTCAATATAATATTTATGCTCCCACCCAGTCAAATTATATTAACTTTATTTAAAAAAATAAATATATGATTTTTGGAAATACAGATTTAAAACTATAGTTTGACACATTAATATTAATTTATTATTACCAAACACTTCTTTAACACTAACTTACAAAAACTGAATAGCTGACAAAATAATAACTTCATTAGCTGCCATAATTGTCTTTAAATGTCTGAATTAAAAAATAGAAACTCTAATTTTAACCTAGACTACCAGAATCAGTCGCATTTAAAAAATATAACAAGTCATGCACAAAATAAATTCTTAACTTTAAACCAATCTCAATATAAGGATACCCTGAAGCTAAAATAATTATTCTCAGAAATTTTAATAGAATTATCCCAGAAATATCATTTTTAAATTACATCAAATTCTTATTCTGTATACTAAATGAAATAAAACAATTCAGAATTTTATAATATTAAATTATACCAATTTATTTTTCTGAAACTAATAAAACAAATATATTGGAATCAGTGAGAAACATTTCTGGGTTCAATTTTTTCACATATTTACTTTGAATTCATATATAGAGCATTTTTACTCCAAATAAAACAGATCATTTTGAAACAAAAAGAAATACTGAATGTTGGAGATGTAGTCTCTGTAAAGCTGATTGGTGACATATGCTTTATAGCTTTTCTTCAATAAAGTATTTCTGAAAAAGCACAAATAACTTTCTTCAATAATTATAATCTGATAATTTTATTTTATACAAAATGCTGGTATTACTCAATATTTGTTAAAATGTACAACTGAATAAAGAAAACAGATAGCTATGTTGCACAATTATGGCAGTAGCAAGAAATAAACTATAACTAAGAGATGGAAAAGTATTCTCCAGCTCAAGTAAAAGATTGTCTATCCCCAATAAAGTTATCCTGAAAGAGATCAACACAAAAATAGACTTTTTTTCAAATCCAGTGATTAAGAATCCTTGGATTACAGTCATTTCTCTAACTAAATTTTATTCACATAAATAAAACCTCTGTATATCAAAATGTATGTGGAAAGTTTTATAAGCTCATTTTCATCTTATTACTAACTTTTGAATATTTTATAACTCAGACTATATCTATCTATTTTAAACAATATGTTTTAATGTATCCTTCAGACATGGAATATACATACTGTATATAGTTATATTCAGCTGAATTTAAATTGTATTAAAGGCCTTTGTTTAAACATGTTTATTATTTTTTTTTAAACAAACAAAGATTCTATGCTTCAGGTTTAATATAGTAATAAAAGATAGTCAACTGAGAACTAATAATTTAGGTCTATGTTGTTGCTGACTAGTTAAAGCATAAACAAACAGCTTTTATTAAGGTGTTTAAGTAGATTAATCTTAAATTCATTAGCAGACTAGAATTTGTTGATACTGCATGGGAGAGAATTCTATGGTTTTGGGCCATGAATTAGAGGCTAGGCTGTTAAAAAATATGTTTTATTTTGTTCCCCTGAAGGATCTCACCCACTGGTTCCACTATCAGTATCTAGTAGACTCATTCACTCCAGATGGATAGGAACCAGGCATTCCTGTGCTAGAGAAGAGCCCTGTGGCCATTTGCTGCTGGCCAAGAATCCCAATCATCCCTCCATTCTCCAGTAACATCCAGGTATAGGAAGCAAGCCAGGTTGCTGTGCTGCCGTGGCCTAAATGTTTCCTTTATGGACACCTCCCACTCAACAACTGCTGTGAGTTTCACCATTATTGTCTCCCAATGTCAAATCTGCCTCCACATGACAAATTCCCCTTGGCCACTGGTGCAAGTGCAGCTTGACAGCAGTGACCTGGAAAGATCTAACTCCACCAGGTAATATGTAGTACTCCAGCAAGGTGTCACTCATGTGACAAGCCAGAACCACACCCTTCCTCCCAGAACAAGCAACCTGGCAGCAGCTGCTTACACCCACACCACCCCTGTCAGCTCATCTAGGCATCCAAATGGCTATTTGAACTTGACACACGTGTGTAGTGGTCAGGGCTTTATCCAAGTATGCCAAATAGTTGGATCAAAACTATTTTAATTCTTTATAATACTGTTGTTTCACATACATGGTATAAACATTAATAGAAACCTAGTTTTACTGTCAGTTTGGCTGAAGAGTTATTTGAAGAGTTGAGAACTGCATTTTGGTGCAAAGATAATGAGTTTACAAATTTACTTTCTTGGAGAGAAAAATGTAGTGGCAGAAATGATGTAATTTTATTCTGGAGATTATTAAGATTTTTCATACAAGCGTAGGCAATGAGTGGCAGCCCATGTTCTAAATCTGGAATGAGGTAGTCAGATATTTAAAGCAATCACAGGGAGTGTTATTAATTTTTCCTTTTATCCATTTAAAGTGAGTGGACAAATTCAAAGAGCTCTGTGTATTTATAGAGCGATACATGTCTGTTGCTAAGAGATGAGAAACTTGCTAAGGAGATTGAGAGCTTATTTTTATTTGAAGAATTAAAAGAAACAAAAAAGTTTTGTCAGTCTGCAGTGTTATATTATTAACAGGACAAAAATCAATAAAAGTGCTATGCTGAGTAATTTATTAAGAACATTTATTGTCTTTTCCTTTCTAATAGAATTAAATACTTTTTCAGAAAAAAAAAAACAGGAAAAACATGGACAATCACTTTTCTAGGAGTTTAAAACTATCATTTGATGAATTGTGTCATGTAAATCAGTCTATTGTGCAAAAATAGTGAGTATTTTAAAATTACATTGATAATGTAAAATGATAAAAAGATTGATTTTATTAATAAAGTTTATACCTAAAATCATTTACATGATCTCAGTTTGAGAGCACTCAAACTAGGGAGTGATTTGCATTTAACCTTAGCTGCCATAATAATACCCTGTATTTCTGTTAATATTAGAAAAGGCATCATCTAATTAAAAAAAAAAAAAAAAAACAAGAAATTAGTTAAGCACTGACATTTTATGCAGTGTTTATATAAGGTATTATTTATCCAGCTTTATGCATTATAACGTTTGAGCAATTAATGGGTAAAACACTTTATATGTCAAGCACTTTCAGAGAATATAATAATATTTAGCCTTTAGCATTTACTATCTCTCAATGCAATAATTAATTTTTTTTTTTGTTCTCACTGAGGGAAATTCTTGGAGAAGATCATCATATGAAATACCATCCTTCCCTAAGGCCAGAACTATGCTAATATTGATTATTCTGGTCTACTTCACGTTGTCGTAAGCTGACAATATCGAGTTAGATATTGTCGGCACGACAATATCAAAAGTGAAGAACATTGTGCAAGTAAACAGAAATCTCCGTAAGGGGAGATTTCCATTTACCTCAATGTAGTGTGGTCTCGGAGTTGGTATATTTAAGTAGGGGGGTGTGAGAGGAGCAGCCCCCCACATGGGGGTGCAGGGGGGCTTGCCCCCCTGCCTATGCCATTTAGTTTTTTTTTATTTGTTTTTTTTTTATGTTATTCAATGTTTTACTTAATCCATCAATAAAGTTCGACCTTTATTTATTCGATTAAGTAAACTTTCGATAACATTATATACATGCGATTATTCTGATATGCCTGGCCCATATTTACAGTAATCCAATAAATACAGTGGTACATCTTTTGCTGAGCAATTGTGTCTCTAAAAGACCTATATAGCATTTATATGCTTCCCAGATTGAATGATGTTCTAATATTGTAATAGGAAATGTTAACTCTGTATTTCATGTCTGTAAAATTTAGTAACTACAATTATAATCTCTCTCACTCCCTTTTTTTAGAAAACACAGAATTTTTTGATCTACTGAACTTCTGAAATAGATTTTAATTGTATAACTCTCCTCTGGATTGCTGAAAAATCAATAGCTGAAATAGTTGGAGATAAATGTCTTAACATTTCTGCATTAGTCTCAATAGAAAATATCTCAATAAACTTATAAAGAGATATATGTCTGCTGTAAAGCCAAACCATGGAAAATATTATAGAAAAATATGAGGTGATTTCTTCACCAACAGCTGAACTGATTGATAATGATGGTTTTTGATAGGTTAGTTTATAAACCATCTAAAATTGTCACAGGATGTATCTACCATAATCAAAAGGAGAGTCTGTATAGTTGGTATTTTTTTTATTTTGCCATGATTAGAGATTAGTAAAACAGTGGGCTCTCATTTTATACCATAGGGTCACTGAGACCACAAACTCCTTCAGATAGCAAAGCAGTTGAGATGTTTCAATACATTCTTGGTAAGCCCCCTCCTCACCACAACATTTTTTCAAAATTTCTTAAACTTATCATACCAGGAATTTAAGTGCACCTTTTATTGAAAATATCCATATGAAATGCCTTTTTAGTTTACAAAAATTACCTTTGTCTGGGTGGCTGCGGTGGTGCAGCGGTTAGCATTGCCGCCTCACAGCAAGAGGCTCTCCGGTTCGGTTTTCAACTGGGAACCCTTCTATGTGGAATCTGCATGTTCTCCCTGTGGTCATGTGAGTTTCCTCCCACATTGCAATGACATGTTATAGGTGGATTGGATACTCTAAATTGGCCCTAGGTGTGAGTGTGTGCCTTCTGTGTAAGGTTAGGTGCCAGGCTGGCAACTCAACACCGTAAAACTCCACTGCCAATTGTTCTGTGGACTGTTGTTTTGCTGTGGTGTCCCCTAACCTGGAAAAGAAGAAAAAGGAGACTATTGCCTGCAGTATTATACCATTTCTGACATATCAACTATAGCATTGTAAATATACTTTATCTGTGACTCAGGTATGTGTTTTTTCTTGCTTTGGAAGTTGCCAGCCTAAGACTTTTAAATTCTCCATTGTTGTTACTTTTAATCCAAGCTTTAATTCTGCTTTCAGAAGCATTACTTTTGTTTTGGATATGTTAATTGGATATCCAGTTATTGGTTGGAAGTATTCATAAAAGATAAAACATTTTTCTAATGAATGCTTTATTTCTGACAGTATAAGAATGTCATCTACAGAAGTTGGAAATTTAAAGTTAAAACCAAAACTTTCTTTCAGGTTAATTTTTATATTTTTGTCAGTATGATTCAGAATTGATCTGTGGCAAGCAGAAAGTGTTGGAAACATAAGGCAACCCTGATGAACTGTGGAGGAAATTACATTAATATTAAACTGATATTGGATTTTGTCAAATAATACATGAATAATGTTAACAAATTTCTATTGGGAATTATAATTGTTTTAGCAAATGAAAAATATAATCTATGTTAAACATATCAAAGGCTTTATATGCATCCAACCTGATCTGTTCATTATTTAAATTTCCCTTACTCCTCCCTAGTAGATAAGTAGCCATGAATACGCTCTTCCTGACTCTCTCCCTGTGGCCAATATGGTTCAGATGGGTATTCTAAAGCATTGTAGCAATTGTCTCATGTACACTGCCAGCCAACTTATTCTTAATAAAACAGAGAAAGTATGCAAGAGGTGTAAATAGACATTAATGCTTGAGGCAAAACTCTCTCATACAACCAAAACTAATCCTATAGAGGCTGTCAGTGAAACTTGCACCACCATGTCTACTGCACACCATAAAGACCCTACACATAAAACTACTTATAATAAGGCACTTACAAGATAGCCTTCCTAAAACAATAAGACCTCCTGTACAGCACCATAAAAAAAGCATTATCAGCCATCACATAAACACTCTGTTAAAATACCACCCACAGTTACACATAGTAACATTGTATGCAATGCCTTTTGCCCTTAAGGCAAACTAGTGGACAACCAAATTTTCTGGTCATTGGTGATTCTGCAGTGAGGTACACAGATGCCCCCTCACAAGATTGAGTAAAGAGAGAGCCAAGGTTAGCTGCCTTTCTGGGGCTAGGATCCACCAAGTCACACAAGCATTCAGGTCATTACACCACAGGACTCTGTTATAATCCACATGGTTGTTAATGACCTCCCATCTTAACTGAACCTATGAAGAAATATCTAAAGGTGGTACTGCTCAATGCTAGAAGTCTTAGCAACAAACTCCACAACTCCCTGCCAACCTTCCTCTCCTTGGAGAGTGTAGACATCTGTGTAGTAGCAGAGACATATTTTAAAGTCATGGAGATGGAGTGTACCCCAGCAGAGCACAGTTATAATGCCATTCACATCTTTAGACCTGCTACTGCACATGAGTGAACTAAAGGTGGAGGAGTCTCAGTCTATATTAAAAGCAACCTCACATCCAGACTAGTTAAAGCGTATGACCCATTGGAACTCATGTTTGAGCAACTCAACATAAACAGGGTCTTGTACCATATCCTTGCAACCTATAGGTCCCCCTCAATGTCCCATGAAATCCATACTACCTATCTCAATGCATTAGAGTCCCTCACTATTTAACATCTTCTTGGGTGATCCCAACTACCCCTCTATTGATTGGGAATCCTACACCAATTCTAATGCACATGCCTAGCAATTCCTAAACTTCATTTATATCAACATCTTGAAACAGATGATCCATTTTCCTGCCTTGGGTACAAACATCCATGTCCTTGTACTCACAAACACAAGGGAGCAATGATCCTCACCCAATGTAATGTCCTTGCTCATCAGATCTGACCATAAGGTAGTACTGCATGAAATAAAAATTAAATCTGGTACCCAAAAAAAAAAAAAACCTTTATGAAGTATTCCAAAGCTTAGCTAAAGTCCAGGCAGCCCTAAACCCGGTAAACACCATAGCATATGCTGAGGTATTTACAAAGTCCCTGTGCAGCTATATTGATAGCTGTATAGAGTGAGTTGAGCCCAACCACATTAAGAACAAGACAAACTCAAAAGAAAAGCCACCCTGTAGAAACACAGTATTAATCAGTCATACAACAAGAGAAAACTAATCTTGGCCATGGGTAGGACGAGCAAAGCCCAACATACTAAAAAAACCTGAACAATATAAACAGGTAGCTAATAGTGTTAGTTAATACTTCAAGGCTAAATTTGAAGAAAAAATAGCATCTCTGGCAAAGGACAACCACAAAGTTTTCTACAGCTATGTCCATAACCTTAAGGGAAATAAGCAACAATGTGCAGAACCTATTGTAAATGATATCACCCACACTGAACCAGAGGCCATTGGAAACCTTTTGGCTGACAGTTTCAGCTCATTTCCCCCCCCTCCAAGATTCTGGAAGAAATCCTGCATACCTCAATTCCCGCAGCCATTACTAGGAAAGAGGTTTTCAAAACACTTTCCAAGGAAAAAAATACAGCATTAATAGGCCCAAATAACATCCTGGGATGCTTACTAAATAGCATAAAACATGATCTCTCTGTCTGGTCTACTTCAATCACTTTTCAACCGTCAGGTCTTGTGCCCAAGGAATGGAAGATGGTTACAGTCATTTCCCTGCACAAAGGAGGTCAAACCACCAATCTGGGTAACTACAAGCCCATAAGTCTGACCAGCCTTATATGAAAGGCCATGAAAAGAATAATCAAGGACATGATAAATTAGGACATAGGTAACTTGCAAATGCTGGACTTATCATAGATCAGCTTTGTCAAAGAAAAGCATGGCTATTAAAATGGGTAGACTTCTTTTGAGAAAGTCAAGAAATGGATGAGGGCAAGACTCTGTACACAGCTTACCTCGACCTGGCTAAGACTTTTGATACAATACCTCACTCAGGCATTATAGAAAAGCTCACTAAATTAGGTATAAACCCTTTTATCACCTACTGGGTAGCCAAATGGCTCACTGATAGGACCCAGGAGGTCACAATAAGTGAACTCCACACCACAATTGATTGTTGGGAGATTTAACGGTCTCCACAAAGAAACCAATCACTAGTAAAGTCACCTAGGGTTCGGCACTGGGCATACTCCTTTTTGGCATCTTTTTTTTCTGAAGTGGAACCAAATGCTGAAGGTTTATGACTCACTAACTTTGCAAATGATTGCAAGCTGAGAGTTATCATCAACTTCTCTGCAGACACTAGCATTCTTCAAGAAGCCCTATCTCTGATTAACAAATGGTGCCAAAGCCATGGTCAAACTCAATGCTAAGAAATGCATTATTGTACCCTTTGGGAAGTCAACTATCCCAGCTAATTACCATGTTGGTGATACACCCCTAAGAGTTGACCCAGTGATCAGAGATCTAGAGACATGTGGAAGCAATAGCCTTACCTTTGACCACCATGTGGCCACAGTGGTGAGGAAATCCTTTTATGTTGCACAACTTATAAGTAAGGGCATGGCATCTAGTTTGAAAGAGGTCATTATCCCACTGTACTCTGCCCTTATCAGACCAATTGTAGAGTACAATGCTCCCTTTGGTATGTACCTGACCAGCATATGCAGCAACTAAAGTGATCTCAGAGATTCCTTACAAGAACAATACAAGGCATAACAAACCTGCCTTACACAGAGCACTTTAAAGCTCTTTCCTTCTATTCAGACTCCTATGGATTGCTGAGGGCTATTCGATGTCTAGCTTACAAGGCATCCACAAATCCCACACTTATTAATCTCCTGCATATTTGTATTAGTATTCATATTCATAATTCAAACAGTACCAGAGATACAAGGCCTAAGGACCTGAACTTTGTCTGTGACTTAGAACATGCTGGAGGGGCAGATATGTGTCCTAGAGACAGGCATCCCATCCATGTGATGATGAGTTTCACTATTACCCAATTTAAGTGAATCCTATACTGGTGAAAGGGGAACAGGAAATATACACTGCAAGTGGCATCCATGTGCCTTATGGACAGAGGTAGCTTATAAATGCCTGGTCCTCAATGTTCTCTTTGGATACAGGACATCATTATTCTTTTGGGAAAACTTGGCTAGGCTTAGGAAGTCTCCCTCTGCCATTAGCCTAGTGGCATTCTATGACTCTATGAATATTAAATACACACATGCAGTAGTACATCCATTTTTAAAGTCAATGCTTGCTTTAACATAATAACAATCTGCTATTTATATTTTGAACTTCTACAAAGCCTTCATTTCCATCATTCTCTTACCTAATCATTGTCACTAAATATTCCTCATCTACTATCTCTATTAAGAATGTATATTTTACAAATAATGAATGAAAAGTACAGCACAAGTCAACAAGCTGGGGAGTTGCTCTAGCTAGAAAGTTACTTTTCATTAATCTGACTCAAGCCTTACATTTTTATTCTTTGCTTTTATTTTTTTGACATGTTTGAGTAATTTTGGTTTACTTTTACAAATAAAGAAATATCTTAACTAACAGAACAGCAACTTAGCTAAAATACAATGTCAAATATCTCATCTCCTGGTGGAGCACAACCAAATTGTGAGCACACTAGATAATTAAACACCCTCCATCTCACTTCTATAAAATACTGTGGCTTTGTTCTCTAAGTATAAAGCCTTGAAAATAGGTGGTCTTCCTCCTGTTCCACCTCTCTCCACTTATGCTTGTCTTTTCTATTATATATATTTTTAAGTTTCAGTCAATAAAGTTTGAAGGGCTTGTATTGCCTTTATATTCATCTGTTTGAATAAATGGTACATCTCCACAGCAGGTGCCTGTTTCCAAGGTTGAATGTTGGGAGATTTAATGGTTTCCAGTTGCAGGAGATAGATTTCTGACCAGCTTTAAATAAAAATCTTTGCAGACAATAATACAAAATTGAAAAAAAATCTATACATTATTAAAAGTTGAAGAGGTGAAGGGTGGAAAGCATGTATGATTATGGCAGTCAGTGGTTTCTGTGTACATTTAGGGTAACAGCACTGGTGCACGTGATCTTTAACCTGCTGCAATGTAATCTAATGCAAAAGCCTGATGGCAGAAACTCCATTTAATGGAATGTTCATTCTCGAGTGTTCACCTTTTTTTGCAGTAGTAAAAAGTGTTCATGTGAGTGTTTGCTATTGCCAGCTACAACCATACCTAGATAGATAATAGATATATATTGGTATATTAATATATATATATATATATATATATATATATATATATATATATATATAGTGGTACAGGATATGTACGAGGGTAGTGTGACAGCGGTGAGGTCTGTGGTGGGAGTGATGGATGCGTTTAAGATGGAGGTGGGATTACATCAAGGTTCAGCTCTGAGCCCTTTCTTATTTGTAATGGTGATGGACAGGTTGACAGACAAGATCAGACAGGAGTCCCCGTGGACTATAATGCTTGCAGATGACATTGTGATCTGTAGTGAGAGTAGAGAACAAGTGTAGGAGACCCTGGAGAGGTGGAAATATGCTCTAGAGAGAAGAGGAATGAAGGTCAGCAGGACTAAGACAGAATATATGTGTGTGAATGAGAGGGAGGATAAAGGAATGGTGAGGATGCAGGGAGTAGAGTTGACAAAGGTGGATGAGTTTAAATACTTGGGATCAACAGTTCAGAGTAATGGTGAGTGTGGAAGAGAGGCGAAGAAGAGAGTACAGGCAGGATGGAGTGGGTGGAGAAGAGTGTCAGGAGTCATTTGTGACAGACGAATACCAGTAAAAGTGAAAGGGAAGGTCTTCAAGAGGGTAGTTAGACCAGCAATGTTATATGGGTTGGAGACAGTGGCATTGACAAAAAGGCAGGAGTAAGAGCATGATGAGGCAGAGCTGAAGATGTTAAGATTTGCACTGGGTGTGACGAGGATGGACAGGATTAGGAAGGTTTGGAGACAAAGCCAGAGAGGCAAGATTACGTTGGTTTGGACATGTGCTGAGGAGGGATGCAAAGTATATTGGGAAAAAGATGCTAAGGATGAAGCTGCCAGGTAACAGGAAAAGAGGAAGGCCTAAGATAAGGTTTATGGATGTGGTGAGAGAGGACATGCAGGTGGTTGGTGTGACAGAGCAAGATGCTGAGGACAGGAAGAAATGGAAACATTTTATCTGCTGTGGTGACCCCTGATGGGAGCAGCCGAAAGAAGAAGAAGAAGATAGAGAGAGAGAGAGAGAATGGTGCCTTATCCTTTTCACAATACTGATGGTATTCCATATTGTCTAACTGCAAAAAGCCAGCTTTACATGCGCTGCAGACCTTATAGCATGACATTCTGTTTAGTCTTTACAGCAATGGCAGACTACTATGCATTATTTATTCTGAATCTTCAAACGCAGTCTTTCTACATGCTACAGCAGAATCCTGAGGCAAATGATGTGGCCTTTACCCACCACTCTTCCAACAATAACCACTTGTCACATTTGTATTAGACTTAAAGAGCCACTGTACTTTCTATGTTTTCTTACTACTGTTAAAACATTTGGTTAAGGTTAAATGACAACCTTTCCCATCTATCTCAGAGCAGCTGTGAAAATCTATCTACAACATCCTGTCTCCTTCCTTTATGGCTTATCACACCAGCCTCATATAATAGCCAATTGCCAGGTATAAAAATCCTGGAAGCTATGAACAAGAATTAAACTCCTCACTGACTTAAAACTCTCACCCTCTCACTGAAGCATCTGGTTCATGGGGTCCCCTCTTATGAATTTCATTTATCTATAAATCAGTCAGTCAGTCTATTGCTCTACCTGCCTCACTATTTATTGATAACAATACAAAGCAGCCTCTATAGGGAACTAGTCACTTAAATTTACATTTGACACACATGAACATTTCCTTCCATGTACTTTTTAATATTTCATTACTACTGTTCATATACCTAAACAATGATGTTTCTGTAGCACAGGCTCAAAGGGGTTTATAGTTTAATACTAAGCAATCACTGTATAGACCATTACAATTCTAGCAGCCAATAGCCCATATTCAAATATTCCTTCCAGCTTCAAGGACAGCAAAACAAGATAGATCAGGGGAGAATTTCAGGCGACTTTTCCAATTATCTGGGTAACTTTTAAGATGGTTAGGGTGCTACTCTGCACAACTTGTAGTGGGAGCATGCCTCAGTTCTCCTACTCCTATGAAAAGTCTGCCTATAAAGTGAGGTACCATGGCTTTAAAAGCCACAATCTGTTAGGTGTGCTAAAAGCCACAATCTGTAAGTGTTACACAGTAACACCAATATAAATCAACAGGAACACCACACTTTGAATTCCAAATAAATGCTTCAATTCACGTAATTTTAGAACTTTCATTTCCCAGACTGGAACTTCATGAGAACTCTATCCTTTAGGTCTGATGACAGTTCCAGTGTGGGGAATGAGAGTGACAAACTGGCAAGTAAATTTCAGTATTTATTTGGAGTTACAAGTATAACCCGCGGTGGTGGTGCTGCGGTAGCATTGTCGCCTCACAGTAAGACGCTGTCCGGTTCGATTCTCAGCTAGATCATCTTCTGTGTGGAGACATGCGTGAATGGGCGTACCTTCGTTGAAGGTTGTGCGGCAGGCCTGGCAAGCCAGTACGTAAAAATCAACTGCCAATCATTAACGGACCGGAGTTCCGCTGTGACGACCCCTAACCATGAAAAGCTGAAAGACACAAACATTTAGAGTTACAAGTATAAAGCTTTTGGTGTTTATTTGTTAAGTTCCATGGCTTAAGTAAGTGAATGAGACTACATAATTCAACCAAGATGGCTCATTTATCAAGAGATGATAAGAAATAAAATGCAAAAGTTTTACTTCACCTCCTGCTTAACATTTAAGCCTATGCAGAACCTCTTTACGTGGTCTGTATTAAAATTGTAGCCAGCAGAACACCTTTCCAATATTGCTGCTACTGATGGTTTGCAAATTCTAATGATCCAGGCCTGGTCCTTTTCAAACCTTTCCACTACTGAAGAATTTTTTTACGCAGACTGCACTTACCAAATCCCCTACAGGACATTGACATAAGCTCTCATCTGCTGTTATCACACTTTTATATCTTATGGCCAGCCCAGCAATTCCTGGCTATATTCTAGGACAATAAAGGTACTGATTTCACACTGGCTTGTAGCTGCATTGCTCAAGCTTACGTCTTTTTGTGCATGTGGGGTCTCACTGCCTCAGAGAAATGTGAGCATTAAATTATTTGTCTTTTCTCAACACAGTTGGATCACATTATTAGTGTACATAAGTGGCAGGAGTTGGGAGGGGGAGGTGCAAGGCTTTACACCCTTGCAAAAACACTTGCAAAAATAGCTTCCTCTTAGCCCCTTTATTCCCAAGGTAGTGTGCACACAAACAGCTACTTCAGAGATTATAACTCTCAAGCCTCATGTCTTTATCAAACAAATCTTTATCAAACACATGCAATGGTTCCCTATATTCATTATTTATATAACTAAAAAAACAAAATCAAATCTACACAAGGTGAGGATTAAACCTCTGCCCTCAAGGGTACTGCCTGGATCCAGATATTGGCTTATTTCAAAAGTTAGTCTTATCCAAAGAGCGAAAGTATATCTAATGCAGCTTTTAATTACTTTATTTCCTAGGAAAACAAATGTCATTTTCCTACAGATCAGTGCGCATCAACGAAAAGTCATTATAAATTGTGATGATTTTAGCTCAGGTGTATTTCATGGGGCACCTCCCAAGCAGCCTCTGGTACTTGCTGCTTCTGTACGAAGAAAAGAAACTTTGCCATTACTGGACAAGTTCTGTCTGGCAGCATGTTGGGCTTCACCATCTGAGATTGATGTGCCCTTTCTACATGGAGGGATCCAAAGTTGCTTCACCATCTGGGTCTGATGCGCCTTTTCTATATGGTGGGACCCAATGTCTTTACAAAATAGAATTCAATGCTAGATCTGCAAGAAGATGGCTATGACCATCTACTGAGTTATTACATTGTTAGCTTGATAGCTTGACTGGAAAATAGTTTTGACTATCTAATTTCACCAGATTCAAGTCATAATTCCCTAGGTTGCTCTCCGTTTTTTGTCCTTTTTTTTTTTTTTAATCATGCCTGACTAACCACTTGCAAGTGTCTTAATGCTGTTTACAGGAAGTGTCTCAACATTTTTTTCAGTCTTTGACCATGCAGTCCATTTGTTCCCCATGACTGAGGGGGTCTATATCATATGAGCAAATTGCAGAAATTGCGAACGCTCATAATATCAAATGTACCGGACCTCAAAGTGCTTTTTCTGAGATCGCGGTACAGTGAAGAATGGGATACTTGCCCTTTCCTCACTGTAGTGTGATCTTGGAGTAGGAATATATATTTAGCAGGGGTGTGGGGGGTGCAGCCCCGCAAAATAGGAAGTTCAAGGTCTGGTACATTCAATATTATGAGTGTTTGCAATTTGTGCAATTCGCTCATATGATATAGACCCAACTGAGGTGAGGGACAACTGTGAGTTCATTCAGACAGCCGTCATGAATAGTTTGATGTTTTCTGCTTAGTTTCCCCCAGGACTAACTTGCACAACCTGGTAAACCAATAGAGGGCAATATGTAATGGGCAGTCATGGAGGTCATCTCACATCTGCAAAGGGTAAAATCTCTAAGCAAACTTGTCCTGCCATAGGATGTTAATATGAAAATAATGCTTGGGGTTTGCAAGGGGTCTTTCTCTCTGCAAAAGTTATTTTTGAGTATTTTTGGATTTGCTGTTATTACCTAAAAGCTCAAGTATTTGTGATATGAGTTGAGTACTCATGGGCATGCAATCTGAGTAAATACTGATAAGCTTTTATGTTACAAGGTCAAGTGTCTCAGGAGTCAGCACAGAAATGGTTATCTTCCTAGAAGGTAACTTGGATCATTTTCTGTGTGCCTTGTTAAAAAACTTATCCAGGTCAGCACTGTTAGTGTCCTTGGAAAACTGATAAAGCATGCAGGCTGTAGCTATCAGTCAAACAAAGGATAATTTGTTATTCTAACATGGTTGTTTTCTTATCTTTTTAACCTATGAACCATGAAGGAGTTTCCTGTCACTCACGCACATAGGTAGTCATCAGACAATGCAGTCTTGAAATCATGTTTTGTTAATAAATGAATGAATTATCATTATAAAATGTATGATTATTGTAAAGGAACCCAAAATGACATCTTACTGTCCTATAAGGACATGAAAGTAAGATGCTTTTTAAGAACGTGCGTATTTTGGTTGTATTCCAAACATGCACATGAGCACACACACACATACACACACACACACACACACACACACACACACACACACACACACACACACACTCAACAAGGTTGTTTTTAAGGACGTGTATTATGGCAGCACTCCAAACAGATGTGCATAAGCACGTACACACACACACACACACACACACACACACACACACACACACACACACACACACACACACGCAATCTATCTCACATAGGTCTGACCACCTTCAGTCAGTTTGAAGGATAATTAGTTCACATGCACCATGTCACTGAGAGGCAGAAGGAGAACAGAATCTTGACAAGATAATGTGCATGCATACTCCACACAGAAGGCATTCTGGCTGAAATGTAAAATGGAGAACCAGAAACTATAAATGTTGGAGGGATAAGTATGTATCACAGAGAATAAATGTTCTATGGAAATTTCTTCCATTCCACATAACGCAACGTACTTCTATTAGTCGGGAAACCACAAATTTAGTCCCAGTTTAGCACCAATGTCCCTCATGGATAGGGGCAACAAGTAAATGTCCCAACATAACCTTGTTCTTCTCAGCTCTGGGTTATTCATACACAAAATCGAAGGGATAAAACCTACAATAGCAATGTAAGACTAGGCTTCTTAAGATCCTCACATATCAACAAATTACCAAGTACCTATTACTCCACACATTTTTTTTTTGAACAATTAATTTGAAGCTAATTTACCTGTATCTACTCGCTGACCTCAGTTAATTGTAATTGAGCTGGATGGTGTAGCTGACCTATAGGCCTTTTATATAATTTATAACAAGTCAGTTTTAGTCAAATACAGATTCCTTTGCATTATAGTTCTCGAGTAAATGTTTCTAATTTTGGCAAACCATTTTTATTAAACTTAAGAATTACTCACAAATTTAAGAATTTGTTTACAAACTGGAGAAGTCACTGTAGATATTATGACAGATATTAATTCATGTATAAACCCAAGCTCCACAGTCTGGCAGTATCAAATTTGTATACAAATAGTGATCACAAACAAAATGTGTTGTACTGATTCATGTGACAAAATGATCCTCTCACATAGCTTACAGGAAACTGCTTTACTTGTCTGAAACTTGGCCTTCTGACAATAATTTTCACAGATGCCTAAACGTTGTACTAATTAATAAATATAATACAAAATATATTTGATATTTCATAAAACAATATAATTATGGAGTCAAATCTACAAATGAATACATACATACATACATAAAATAGGCTACTGATATTCACCTGCTACAAGTTGCATCAATTTTGGCTTATTCTTTTTTTCACAATTCCACCTACTAATCACACCTCCAATACCTTTGTATAATTGCAATAAATCAGATGATGTGAATCTGAGTTTGCTAGGATTTACTTTCTAATGCCCAGAATCTTTAATTCTTTAACCTTCACCCTGAGGCCCAAAGAGGAAATAATACCATTCTAACCTACTTCACTGTCATGGATTATTGCATAATGTGGTTTTGGTATAACTTATGAAAACTAAATCCATTGATCATGTATTCAGAAAGAACAAGTTAACAGTGAAAATATGTGTAGCATACAGCTGGGCATTTCTTTTTTGTTTATGTTTAACAGATTCAAACTGCATCAGCTGGACGAACTGTATAATATTTAAACATCTGTCATATATTAATTAAAAATAAAATAATTAAGAATGATTGTGTATTACAGTGTTATGAATTTGACCCTTTTAATGAAGACTGAACATGAGTAGCACATTTACCATCCAGTGACACTAATGTGCCATTCACAACTTATTTGCAGTTTTCATATAATAATATAGTGTTTCAATCCATGGTGAAGTAAAAATTCTACACTTTAGAAAAAAAGTCTTTATAGAACATCAACATTCCTCTTTTTTGCTGAATAAAAAGGAGAAATCATCCCCTCATTACAGTGGCTAAATAAATGCTACATGTTCAATAAAATCACAGTATGCAATAATGGAAGACAGAGCTTTGCAGGTTATGTGCAATGAATGCAGATTAATATTCATAGGATTGAAAAAGTATTACATAAATTGATTGTTCTGTATCTAAAACTTTAAAAAATAAAACATTTATTCCATTAATACACTTTTCATCAGAAAAAAAATAGAAAATCAGTGCAGAAACCTGCAAAGAATCAATACTCATAGCAAACACCCTATTCTTTTCATCCACAAACATATATTTTCATTACAAAAAAGGATAAAAGTAAAAGCCACTGATTCACTCTATAACAGGATTAATAAAAGGCTTTGGTAATGGAGTTATATACTCAGTCTTCTATGTCTGCACTCTTGGGGTCTGCCATTATAAATAGGCTCCAGCAGCTGTGAGTATATGACATCACAACTCACACTTGACTGTATTAATACTATGTTAACATCAGATGGAATGCTGCACATATGTGGGAGGAGAGACTTTAATATACAACTTGTAATATATTGACATGTGCAACATATTGTTATCTTATGTGAGAGATGCTATGTGAGATAAGGGCTATAGTAAGAATATACCTAAAATATATTATGCTGCGATGCATTTTTTTTTAAAACACCAGGTATTGAGCATCAGTACCCAATGAAATGAGATGCTGTTACTAAGGAAATGCAATTTGCCTGTGAATTAAAATGATATTTTTAGTCTTCTATAATTTTAATTGTCACTATGGCCATATAGAATATATAAAGCATCACCTAATGTATCCTCATACCTGCTTAGCTGTAGATTCAGAAAAAATAGACTTCCTTTTAGATTACATCACTCCTGTTTGAGTGAAGATAAAAAAATAGCTTATCTAGTATGTCCTTTGACTGCATTCATCATCCAACCATCCCTTGTTTCATACCTTCATTTCTGTACTTCTCCTGTGCCCTCTTAAATATCTCTTTGAACTTGCACTCCAGCACCCATTCTGATATTCCACTCCATGAGTCTCCAACCCTCTCTGTGAAGAAATGCTTTCACAGCTACAAGGAATAGCTGGGCATTTAAGTTCACTGAATGTGTCCACTCTTAGTTTCATAGGTTATAGGTTTGTAGGTAAGTACTAGGTTAGTTGCCCTTATGGACCATTTTAAGCCAGGCCAGTTTCCCTTTTTGTGCTCAAAATAACCTATCCCATTTGGTTATAGATTGGCCTTACCCACCCCATGGCTGATAATTGTATATTACTCCTAATAAGAATAACTGGGATCATAGCATAGATAATTTGAAGGGACCCACACATGGGATAAAGCATTTAGATCTAAGTTGCACTTGAAAATGGACAGTGTTGAACTTTGTTTTATATGGATACTGAGTCTGTTCCACAGCAGTGGTATCCTCTACAAAATATACCTGTCCTTTGAACCAGTTCTGTTAATGTTGCAGTTATGGTTCACATCCCTAGACTGTGTATTACTGATACATACAAACATACATATATACATGCATACAAATATTTCAAGCAGAGGCATTAAAGCCCTTCTTGCCTGCCAATATACTAAAACAGCTGTTCCCATAATAAGCATCCAGGCTGTTCTTAAAAATATCTAAACTAGTGCTTGCTTTAATGTAGTTTGATAGTCTGTTCCATGCATCAGCTGCTCTTTCAGAGAACCAATTAGTACACTTCTCATTCCTGTAGAATCTTCTACACAGGTTGTCTGATGATTCTCTAGTACTTTTTGATAGCTCCAAACATTCCCAGAGGTAGTTGTCTCTAAATGCCCTATATACCTGAATAAGATCTGCTCTTAAATATCTATAAGAGACACTGTACAAGTTCTGGTATTGTTGTCTTTCATAATAACTTACATTTTCACATCCATGGATGCTCTTAGTATATTTCTGCTATATTATTTCCAATTTACTCATGCTTATCTTCTTATAAGGTTTCCATATTGTTATTCCATACTCAAGTTTGGGTCTAATGTAATTAACAAACAATGACTTCATAATTTCTGATTTCCTAGACATTATAAATATTTTATACAACCTATAGTTCTGTAACTATCATTAACCAATTGCTTGATATTATTAGAAAAACTCAAAGTTGGATCTATCCGTATACCCAGGTCCTTAAATGAATCCACAGTTTTAATCACTGTGTGCTGTGTTAAATATCTACCTTTCAATTTATGCCTCACAAATCTCAGATGCTAAGTTTTTGATGTACTTATTGGCATATTATTCTTCTGTGTCCAAATGTTCAATTTAATCAAGTTCTTCTGCAGACATGCCTTATTTGTAACACATGTAATCAGTTTACCTAATTTCAGGTTCTGCATACAGACTGTAGAATACGAATACCTCAGATGAAAAAGATATGTCTGAAAGATACAATCTAAACAAGTAAGGGCCTAGGACAGAGCCCTGTGGGACACCCTGAATGTAACCAAGAATCGTACCTGTCCAGTTCCTGTATGATACTTGGCATGTCCTATTTGTAAGTCATGCACCTGTCCATCTTATCAAGATTAAATAAATACCTAGCTGTACTTTATTGATCAGTGTTTTGTGTATAACCCTGTCAAATGCTGAAGTTAATTCTATATAAATTGCATCGCAGCACAATTTTTCATTCATAGCTGTCATTAGTATAGAATGTCAAGTTACAGGTGGAAAGAGATCTATTTTCAATATATGCATGCTGATATATGGTTTCAAGTCCCAACCTATCCAGTTCTGACAATAATGTATCCAATATTACCTTCTCCATTATTTTTCCACAACATGAAAGTAGACTTAAGGGTCTATATGACTCTGGGTTTGTCCTACTCCCCTTTCCCTTAAAGGCAGGTTTAATAAGTGCATGTCTCCCAATCTTGAGGAATCTCCCCATATTTATATGACCTACTAAATAATAGATATAATGGTATCACTCTTTTTAATTTCTCCAAGTCTTTTGGGTTTCTAATACCATAACAGGAATGGGACCCATGCCTAAGTCAAAGTACGATTAAAGTTCATGAAATAAGTACTGTTTCATGCTTTGATGTTAGGCAAAAGTGCTCTTTGCAACATCCAGAATGTGCCCAGTAATGTCTCCTTCTGCAATTCATACAAAGTTACATTTATCGATAACATATCAAAGTATGGTTGTAAATTATTTTTTATAAGACCCGTTGCTTCAACTACTACTGGAACTGTCTAGGTATCTTTCTTCCATATTGCCCTTATTTCTGCCTGCAGATCCTGCCATTTTATGACTTTGCGTCTTTCTGCACATAAGACACTGTAGTCACTAAGTGTAGAACTTTCAGTGATCAATGCTACTTTTGTCTTCTTTTCATGGACTACTATATCTGGTTTTCTCGGATCTATTTTTTAACTGTTAGTAATGGGTGATCCCATGTGATATAAACTTCATCATTTTCTATGATGCTTTGTGGCTAATGTTTCCAGTGTTTTTCAGCTACTTCAATATTATACTAAACCTAGGGTACTTCATAATAGTTTTCAATCTTACTCACAAACACTGGCTAATCTACAATGTATGTACTGTACCTGTGTGCTATGTATGTATTCTACCTATGTTCCAAATTTCAGTTGTACACCACAAATCTATTAAGTACCTTTATTTTTAAATTAATATTTTTTTTGTTTGTTTTCTCCACTGTAACTGCTGATGTGCTGCATACCACTGTAAAAACATGTCTTTTGCGATATGTGTATACTGATCATGTCTAAATAACTAAATGTATCTGCAATTTTTCCATGTGGAGCTTTTCTCCCCAGGCATCTGCTGAAAAAGGGCCTTTTCAGCTCAGTCAGACACCCCCTGTTAACAAATGTAAACTAAATAAATAAAGAAATGTTTGCACAATCCCCACTGCAACAGTCTTGCCTCATTATTATGCCTTTCGGTATACAGTCCTTCTGCCATTAATATAACACTTCCAGCAACAAGATGTGTAATTGTTTCCAGCTCTGTTTTACAAGACCTACATTTGTCTGTTTCTCCCACATGTCCAATGGACTTTGTAAACTAACATGCACATAGTCCACTATCTTGGGCCACCAATATTAACCTTTTGTATTTTGGTTTAACTTCACCTCTGCTTAACCATTCCTGCATTCGATCCTGATCAACATGTGGCTGTTCCAAGAGTTTTCTATACTTGCAATAATATTTATGCATTTTCCACATTTCTTGCCTTCTTATGTGATCCTTCATATTATATTCTTTCCTTTGTTTTTATTTATTTATTATTTATTTATTTGCAGTTTGTTTTCCAGGATAGTCCATTGGGCTACAAGGAGCCCATTTTCAATGGAGTCCTGGGGAGAAAAGCTCTGGAAAAATACAAATACCTAGTGCAAAAAAAGTACAAATCCATAGTATACATTTCAAATAAATGTTATATACATAGTTGAGAAAGTACAAATCCATATCACACATTTCAAATAAATGTTGCATAATACAGAAATAAAAAAAGAGATTTTCATTTTCAAAATTACATCAGGTTAATTCAGTAAGTAGTAATGTGTTTTTTTAGGCAATTACAATGAGGTAACTTTTTAGTCTTTGGTCAAATACATCACAAGGGATGTAGAACTTTAGGAGGCAGTGATAGGCAACAAATAAGTTTGGAAAGTTAGGAAGGAAGTGTGGTCAGAATTAGGTTGAATGGGAGCAATAGCACTTCCATTGCAAAGTAAGGTGTGAGTGCAGTGAGGTTTTAAACAAGGAAAGACTGCTGGTGATGTGGATGGGAGAAGGGAGAGAGTTCTAGAGGCGTGCAAGAGAGAAGGACATCAGGTGATTCTCAGCTAGACGTGTTGGTTTATGCAATTTAATTAGGTTTTGGGAATTGGATCTTAGGACTCTATCTGGTCTATGCATTTCAAAGGTATTTACTAGGGAGGGGCAGACAGAAGGGTTATAAATGAGTTTGTGTGCCTGGATGAGCTGGTTATATGTGAGGAAGTTTGGTAATTCTAGCCAATTTAGTTGGAGAAGGGAATTACAGTAGTGGGAAGAAGCTCTATGACCTGCCACAAATTTGGATATTTTGCTATAACAAGAGGAGAGTTTTGTTTTGAGGGAAGATTGCAGACTGGTTAGGACAGATGCACCATATAAAAGGGATGGGATGAGGTATGTGTTAGCTAATGTAATCCTGGTGATGGGAGAGATAAAGCAACTGTGATGGTAAAGCATACCTAATTTTTTTTTTTTATTTGCTTGTAGATGCTTGTCACATTTTAGTTGATCATCTATGATAATTCCTAGTAGTTTTCTGTCAGAGACTAGCTCTAGGGGGGTATTATTTTTGCTGGTAATTATGAAGAATTGTTTGTCTAGGGAAGAGGTTTTGGAGGCATTGAATAGCATAAGTTTTGTTTTGGTTGCATCAAGGGCTAGATGGTTGTCTAGCATCCACTGTTCAGTGGAAGAGAAGGCAGCTTGTGTTACATTGTTAAGAGTTGTGATGGAAGGGAAGGAATAGATTATACTAGAATCTTCAGCATATTGGATGAGACTGGAGCTTGGAATGGCTTGGAAGAAATCATTTATGAATATGTTGAATAATAGGGGGCCTAGAATGGAACCTTGGGGCATCTGTGGATTTATTAAGGAAGGGTGAGGTAGCTTTTTTTCCATTTAACTGCTTGCTTCCTGTTTGTGAGATAGCTTGAGAACCACTGGGTAGAGGAAGTGGTTAGGTTAAGTTCAGAGAGTTTGGTAAGAAGCAGGTTGTGGGAAATAGTGTCAAATGCTTTAGAGAGGTCAAGGAAAAGAGTGGATACGAAATGGCCAGAGTCACTTTTTTTTTTTGTCACATTCAGTTGCTGCCTGATTTTTATCTGCTTCTGGTTTAATTTCCATTCCCTATCTTAGACTTATTCTCTTCATACTTCAAAACTGTCAGTATGTTTGGGTTTTGTGAGGTCAGCAGATATGTATGCAATCCCACAATTGCAGATCTATACATGTAATCAATTTTGAGGAGGCCCATACCTCCTTCAGAACATGAAATATATAATCTTGGTAGCACTGATTTTTATAAATCATATGATGAGCATGAAGCATCCTTCTTGTCTTACTGTCCAACCTATCCAACACCTTTTGGGATCAGTCAATCATTCCAAAACTAAGTTAGGACAGGAAGAGCAAATTGGTTTATAGCATGGACTTTGTCCCTAGATATCAATGCTGTGTTCAGTATAATTTAAGTCTTCTAAAATATTCCTTGCTAAGTTTTAATTACATTTGTGCATGTTTTATTGTTAGCCCTTCATCAATTCTCAAATATTTATACACTCCCTCTTGCTCAAGTTCTTTATTTCTCATTCCTGTTCCAAACTGATGTTTTCTTGGTGCTGCAGCTTTCCTGCATTAAAGGTTGATTTTGCACATTTATCAAGCCCAAATTACATTCCTGTATCATCTGAAAATTTTTTGACCACTCGCAGTTGTGCTTTCAGTTCCTTATCTGATGAACTATAAAGTTTTAAATTATCTCCAAAAAGATGAGAAGTCTTTACACTTTGTTGTTTTCTGGAAGCCAAATTGTAGCCATGACCTAATCTGTTAAGTAGACAACCTAATGGGTTAAGGGCAAGAAAAAAATAGTAGAGGTGACAGAAACTCATCCTCAAATATCCTCCTTTGAAATGTTATCCCTGTAATAATAATTTGTACCTTATAATGACTTAACTGCAAAATTGTCTGCCACTGTTTCATTTTTATTTATTTTTTATTTTATTTTACATTTGTTGACCGGGATCATCCGACTGGATACATGTCCATTTTCAGCGGAGGCCCGGGGAGAAAAGCTCCACAATGTCAGAAGGTTACATACATGTTTAATATTACATATTATTACATTTAGTAGTGCAGTTAAGGAGAAAGATATCCAGTATATATCGTAACGAAAACAGTCTAGCAATAGCAATCCAAAAAATACAACAGTTCCAATACAAATTTTATAAAGCATGTTAGGTTAAAGGACAGTAGCAGCCTTTGAGCTTGAATACTATACAATGTTCTGGTTTAAGGTTATAGGTTCCTACCCTAGGTTGTCTTTTTAACAGAGGTTTAAGGGTTACAGATATGGTCAGAGATTGGACAAGGAAAAATTGTGTTCAGTCTTTTGAAGATAAAAGTTAAGTTGTTAAGCTAGGATAAGTATGGGGACAAGGAAAAATTGTGTTCGGTCTTTTGAAGATAAAAGTTAAGTTGTTAAGCTAGGATAAGTATGGGGAGAAAGAGATCTAGGTTAAGTGAGGAGAGCTAATCTGGGTTAGAGCATTGGCAAAGCCAATGTGACTTAAAATGGAGTTTTAGTTTCTTTTTGAATTGGTCCAAGGAGGTAGTAAGAGTAAGGTTACAGGGGAGGGAGTTCCATATTTTTCCAATGACATTGGCAAACAGAGAGTCACCCCCTGAGTTATAGGATTTGATTGTTTGGACAAGATGCCTATTTGATGGTCACTATAATGTAACTGATCAGTGTAGGGTGTATCTTATAAATTTTTAAGCACCATTTTATCCATGAATATGGGATACTGTCAAATGCTTTTTATAGTCCATTCATGCCATACTTAGATTCTCCTCCTTTTTACAGTTCTCCATTATGACTTTATTTAACAACAAATGATCCTTTGCTCCATATGACTTTCCTTTATTACTCTTTTGTTCTATTGTCATGATTGAGTTTTCTTCTAAATTACTATAAAGTCTGTCAGCATCAATTCCAGTATATAAGTATATAATTCATACGTTGCTGGAAGGCAAGTTATTGGCCTATAGTTTTTTAGGATAGTTTGAAAGGTTCGCTCTTATGTAGGACTATTGTTATTGTTATTGTTAACCAGGCTGATGTCTGGTCAGGGTGCACATATAAGTAGTTCTTACTCATGGCTAAACCTTCATGTAAAGATGTTAATACTTTTAGTCAGAAGTTAGGTACTGCATCTGGGCCTGAGGTGTTCCAATTAGGAACATTTCTTAACTTTGTTTCAATCTCATTGGCTGTTACTTCATCCCATTTCATATCCTGTACATTTGAACTTTTTCGTTTCTTTTACTTCTTCTATCCATTTAGCATCTTTGTTATGTTCATCAGGATATTCATTAATATTTATCCAAAATGTATCTATTTCTTCTTTTTTGGTGGTGTTTCAATTAATTTTGCCTTGTTTCACAATTCTCTATAAAACTTTTTTTTTGGATTATCAATAAATTGCTTATTTTGTACTTTTCCTTTATATTTATCTGCATGTCATCTACGTTTTTCTGCCTATGCTGATATTTTAGTTTATTATTTGCAATCCTGCACAATAGATCCTGATCTGTTCTGATACTGAGCATTGCTTTTATCAAGTCTATCTTTCTGAGTATTTTTGTTGATCTGTTCCCTCTTGTATAATCTTCTAACAGTGACACTTTTTGTCTTAATTGCTTTATGTTTTTTTTCTTTTCGATATTTCCATGATGGCATTCGATGTCTTGTTTTTTGTGGTAGGACTTTATCTGTTATTCATTTAGCTGTACAGTAATATATTTTATTTACTTCTGTTATATCATATGAATCTCTATGGACAGTCCTAAGTACTGCATTCATTTGTTTTATAAGACTTCTAACTTTTTGGGTTTTATTGACTTTCTGTAGTCTACTTTTTTCAGTGGTCTTACTATATCTGTCCATTTCTGTTAAATCAAGCAACTCTTCTCTTAGATCATTTTCTTCTATACTGAGGGCACATTCTTTGTTCTACAATTCCTGCAGGCATGCTATGGAAAGTTCCAGAGCATCTTCCTGTGCCACATTCTCTTCAGTTTCATCTGTTGCTGTTTCATATGGGAACCCACTGGCCTATCACTCCACAGCATCGACTGTGTCAGAGTTGCCACAGTCTCCTGTTCCTTCTCTTGCTGTGCACCTCCAACTGAACGTTTGTACTGGTTTCCTGTGAACAGCTCCAAAGTATCTTCATACGGCAACTGATCAGATGTTTCCTGCTGTATTGGTTTCTCCTTAATTTGGGGGTCTATTGCTCTGTCTTGCTGTGATGTTATATGAATCCTTCATGTCATAGTTAATCCATAACCTCATTTTCTATTTCTTTAACTTCTCCGTTACTAATCCTCTTATCTACATTTTCTCCTTGTTTTCTTATTTTTGTGTTCTACAAATTTAAATGCCCGGATCCTTTTCCTTGTATTTCCTCTTTAAATATCTTTGCTTCTGCTCTTTTTCAATTGATTAGTTTGCTTTCTACTTTGCATAAATATTGCACCTTATTAAATCCCTTTTTCTCATTTCCATATTTCTTCTTCAGATGTCTCCTTCTCCTCCTGTTTCTCCTTACTTTGGGGACACATTATTTCATCATGCTGTGACGTAACCTGTGTTAGACTTTCTGCACTAAATCCTTCATTTCACAAGTATTACATAACTTCATCTTCTATTTTTTAACCTCTTTACTCATCTTCAGTCCTGTGCTCCCTCTTTATGATCTTATTTTTATTGTTAGTTTTTCCATATCTGGATGTCTTTGCCTGTATTTCTCTTTGAATATCTTTGGGGCTGCCTTTTTTGCGTTGGTTAATTTAGCTTTCTCCTTTGCATAAATATTACACTATATCAGATCTCTCTTTTTCCATGTCCATATTTCTTTTTTTATACCGTTTAAAAGTCTCTAGATTTTGTTCTTTATATTTTCACACTTTGTCAGTTGCTTCGTTTTCCAAATGGCACAAGGTTTCTTGGTCTATATTGTTTTTCATAAAACTGTTGTATTAATGAACACAAATTTTTATTTGAAGCTTCTGATAGTATTTCTTGTGGAAGTATTTTTCTTTCCTCTAATTTCTCTTTTAATCTTTTTGCATATCTTGTGTCTGAAAATTCTGCACTTCTTGCATAATAATAACAATGTATAATTTCTTTCTTACCCTCAATAGTCTACTCTATCATTGTTATGGCTCTTTTTTGACCTACCATTTTTTTATGATTTTTGTGGACTGCTACTTCCTTCAACAATGGGGGGGGGGGCATCTTCCCCTTGGGCCTGGCCAAGACCCATTGTAGGAATGTTTCCATGTCTTGAGGATTCTACACCATCATTTTTAACAGCCCTGGCACATGTGCCTACCAGGATTGGGCACTTTTTTATCCTGGGTCTTATACACCCAGCTATCTTTTTTATTTTTTAACCTACTTCTGTCTATGATATACGCTATATAAAATACTGTATATATATATATATATATCAGTGTTGTCTTGGTAAGATTTTGTGAAATACAGGGTCTAACTCATGGAGGGACTGACCAAGACTTGAGAATGAATTCAGTTCCAGCAATACTACTCTCCTTTTGCTTGCGGACTTAGTATCTCTCCATTTAGAGACTACAAGTTCTTGCTGAAGTGTTCTCAGGTCATTATTCCTTATTCTGTCTCCTCTCAGTGCTTTGTTTGGATCCAGTTTGCACAGTTTTTTTCCAACATAATCTGTTTTGATTCCAGTATCTGAGGTTACCTGGATATCTCTAGAACAACTTATCACCCCCTTTGTGCAGCCAAACTGTTTTGCATAAGATTTTATAAATATATCTATAATCTGTTGTGTCTGAGAATAAATTTTAGAATCTACACAGAGTTTATCGATTTGTATGTCTTTAATCCTTCCACATCTTATGAGTCTATACAATGGTTTCCTATTATACTCCATATATTTATATAGAATTTCTTGATGTTTTTCTTGTTATTGTCTTAAACTATGCTTAATATGTTTTCCCAGCTTGTTTATTTCAGTTTCAAAGTTGCAGTTCAACTTATTTTCCATTTCTTAAATTTTTGTCTCTCACCTTAATCAGGTATCTTGTTCTTATGGCAATATATCCCCCTAACATTGTATGCCTAGATCCTGATGTTAAACATTTTTTTTTTTTGCACTCAAACAATTTCTATTTCAAAATTTTCCACATTTTTTCTGAACTTTTTTCCATTGAATGCATCACTCTAATCTCCAAAAATTCTGCAGTATAATAAACAAATTTCTATACCCTGGCAGACTATGATTTTGATACTAGCTATTTATTTGAGACAAACCTTCTTGCAGAATGCCTACATCAATTCAGTATTCAATGACTGCTCCTGGAATACAGTTACCTCCAAACTTAGTCAGCCAGAGCCATTTGGTATTTTCTTTTACTTCAAAAAGTAGGTGCCAAACAGGAGGGTTCCCACCACAGAACCCTGGGGGACTCCACTTATGACTGGTCTCTTTGTGGAGGTAACTTCCCCTATATCCTATCTATGAGCCAGTTGACAATCCAGTGGGTGACACTGGGGTTTATTTCCAGTTTTGTTTAGCTTTTCTACTATGTCTGAGTAGGGAATTGTGTCAAAAGCTTTGGCTGGGTTGAGGTAATGCACTGTGTACCATTTTGCTTTCATCCATTGCTTTGGTGACCTTTTCAAAAAAGTCCACCATGCTGAGTAAGCATGACCTGCCCTTGACAAATCCAAACTGAGATGTGTCTAGTGTTTAATAGCTCCCTATGTCCTAATTGATTACCTCCACATTAAGTCTTCCATGGGTTTGCTTTGCCCTGGGTCTATGGAAGGTCCTCCTTTGCACAGGGGAATGTCTATGGCTGTTTTCCATCTGCTCATTTCAAAACCTGAATCGATGCTGATACTGAACAGTGTTTATAGGAGTGTGGCTAAATTATGTTTCATACTATTTAATATGCATCCAGAAAAGGTGTCAGAACTCACTGATGCAGTATTTTTAGGTTATGATCACACTTTCAGGACCAGGACTTGGTCTTGTGTAATAGCTAGAGGTAAGCCAGTTTCTGATATATCTTGTGGGACAGACAGAGGGGAGAGAATGGTGAAGTTAGAACTAAATTTATTGGCCAGTAGGTTAGCTATATCTTCAGCCTCAGTGTAGGTTGCATAATTCACAATCAGCTCAGTGCATTATAGATATAACTAAAAAATGCCTTGTGGTTATTCTTGGCTTGGGTAGTTGTTTTGGCCTCAAACATGACTTTGCTGGATTTTAAAAGCTCCTAAGTTATTTGTTTCTTTCAGTGAAATGGGTCTAACATTTTGGGAATCACTCTGCTTGCTCTTTTAAAACACCTTTATTAAATTATCACTTAAGACATAGGCAAACATACATTAACAACACAAAATTAACATTTTTCCACTTAAATGCAATATACATCACATATATTTTCTTAACTGCAGTCATCAGTCCAACATTACAAATAAATTGCTGAATTTCAGCCTTCCCTTAAACCTCACTCCTCTTCCTCGTAAACATTATTATGCATGTACTGTTCCCGCAATTTCCATTTACTTCTATCAGATCCAGATCATGGTCAAATGGGGCAATAGGCAGGGTAATGGATCAGCTGCCCCCCCAACCAGCAGCCCCCCTGCCATTCCAGTGTCCCATTATTTTGCCACTTATCCACAGTTACCATAAATACTGTCCAGATCTGTTAGTGTGTATACTATTTTCTTCTTTAATTCTACAATGATTAGAGACATTTAAAACTTTTATTTCAAATTTTATAGCACAAACGCTGACAGTCATTTGCTAAACAACAAAATACAGTCTCACAATGAAAACAGACAGCATGAACATTAAGCTTCTCTGCCCTTGAAACTCACATTCATTGAAATGGCATTGAAACCAACATTCAAAGAAAATGCATCTGGCCAGTGTCAAGTTTACCTTTGGGGAGTTTTCAAACCACAGGCACCTTACACACATATTTTGGACCATGCATACATGTATGGGTTCTTTGATGCATGAACCTGATTGAATTAAATTATATTCCTTGTATAATAAAGCACCAGTTGTTAGTGTGTGTTTTCAATTTGTAGGTTTGAACATTTTTCCAGTAAGCAACTAAACAAAATATATTAACTAATAATGACAAAACTACCCATTACAGAAAAGTTCAACCACAAAAGACCACTTAAACTTCTGCCATTACAATCCACAAATATCCGTCAATATACATAATCTCTGCAGAAGTAAAAGTCATCTGAATAATTCCACATTATAGAGATCTATAACTAATGAAGAGATTGTACTGGCAAACAACTTTACATGTCAGTGTTTCATACAAAAATTCAGTGTCTGCTGCCCTTGAAGAATAAACTGCCCATGTAACATTTAAAAAAAATGGTAAGCTGGTAATATTGCAATAGGGAATGGATGTCAAACTGGTGTAGCTCTTGTTTTTTGCATTAAGAAGACATTGAGGCTTGGGTGGTCGTTTAAGTAGTTTACTGTATACAAATACATCAGGATGGATGGCAGGAACATTAAACTTAAACAAACCATCTAACTGACTGACTACATACTTGAATGCTCACTCTCTGCTCACTCAAAATGTCACTCTTGCTTGCACATGCTCAGTACTTATAAGTATGTGCTGACGCACTGGAAAGCTTCTTAAAGGTATATATCACATACTCTTATCTACAACTGGCAACAGATTTATAGTTGCTAGGCATCTCATCCGAAGGAGGACACACCCAGGAGTGCAGCACCCCCACCCTCCCTTAAAGGGGGCACTGCAGTATCAGCACTCCATCTACATGGTGTGGGAATAGAACCAGGCATTCTGCACCAAAGGCAAGTATGCTACCTGCTACTTACACTGCTTTTAAAATTTATAGCACAAACACTGATGATGGGCACTTGCTAAACAAAAAATTAAGCATTGAAAACTGACTTAGAATAAGCAACAGTAAAGTTCTCTTCCTTGAAACTCAACATTATTTGAACATGCACATAAACTCTACATTCCTTGAAAATGCACAAAAACTAAGCAGTCTTGGAAAGTGCACAGAAACTCAACAGTCTTTGAAAATGTACAGAAACTCAGCAGTCCTTGAAATGCAGCTTGACAGCTGGTATAAAGGATTTAGGTTCTAGGGTGTTATATTCAAGGTAGGGTTTGAGTCTGAATACGTTATTTAACCTGCCATTCCTAACCTGGACATTACACACACACACACACACACACACACACACACACACACACACACACACACACACACACACACACACACACACACACACACACACACACACACACACACACACACACACACACACACACGTACTCTACTTATGTTTCATGAAAAGGCAATGAGCATTTGCTTAGGTAACACCCCACCTCTGGGCCAATAATCAAGGAGCCTCAATCCTCACCACACTGTGAGGATAACAGGTGCACACATAGTATCTCCAGATAAAGCTTTCAGCATCAAGCACAATCAAGTGCAAATTCCCTTAAGAGCACATAGGGAACACAATCAATCTGGGACAGGATCCTCTTTCTTTCTCCAGATTCACAGTAAGACTCCCCACTGGCACAGCTATAGAGTTGAGTCCTTAGCCAGGGATCCAAGTCAAGTCCTCCAGCACTCTCATTGTCTAACCAGTGCTTCGTGTCCCTGCACAAGTAAATGACACACACACTCTTTGAGATTTGATTTTCACACACACACACACACACACACACACACACACACACACACACACACACACACACACACACACACACACATCTGGGAAGGGTTGGTACAGGTTTACTAGCTATGCCCCCTTTTGTCCAGACTATAAGGTAGTTATCACTGCCACCAGAACCCCATGCCAGCTACTTTAAGGCCCTTAACAAAGTGTGTCCAATTTTACTGTGTAATATTTAATATCAGTACTAATACAAATGGTAGTTTGACCAAGAACAAGGCTATTAGGAGTGCACACACAGTGTCACTAAATAAATAAGCAAATATTCTCAGAACTTAAATATCTCTACACAGATAAGCCACAAACTATGTCAAGTTCTGGAAGTCATAAAACAATTTCATACCTCCATGCTTCCAGAGTAGTAATTAGTTCACCTCAAAGGTGATGCAGAAAGCTTCCTAGTACAGACTTTGTGTCTCTGGCTGAATTGAAACCTGTGAGAAAGTATCATTATGACCTAGCCCATAAACTGATTCAATTTCAGATATATTTTAACGTTTGCTGGACTGAGGTTAACCTCCTGTCTTCCAGTTTCCTCTATTAAAACATATACATTTAAACAGTTACAACAGTGCATGTACATTTCTGTTCTCTCTAGCAGGGCACACTGTTGATATATTTTAATCTCAAGTACTTTACAAATACATTTTCAACATAAACATTTGTACAGATCAGTTTGATATATTCATGAAATACAATTCTAATACATTTGTAACACAAGCATCTTCTAAAAATCAGTTTGATATTCACAAATGACATAATTATTTATAGAATTCCAGCTAGCTGTGCTGGCAGTACTTCCTATCATCACAGCTTATCTCTTTTAAATGTCCAAAATGGGAATGGCATCACCTCTCCACAAATAATTCATGTTCAAGTCTATCTCCATAAGTAGTCAATGCTTGAGCGTATTCATGCTCCACTGCAAAGTTTCAATGCACATGGATTGCAGTAAAGATGCATGCATAGATGACATTAAGAATGCATTCTGCATATATCCTTAAAGAAGAAATGTAACACAGAGTGCATTCTTAAAGAAGAAATGTAAGTTTTGTAGCAGCCCCATGGCCACTGCCCCACCAAGCCAGTGGGCCTAGGTGACTGCTTAGGTCATCTAGTGTTGGATCTGGTTCTGATATCTATGTAATTCACTCCTTCCCTTTTTTAAAGATCTGCCTTGCAGTTATTTTATCTCTTTTATAACATTCAATACCTCAAAGTTGGTATAAACTTTGATTTCCATTTTCTAGTAATGATTTTTTGACAGCTACCAGAATTAAATGTAAGGCCTTACTGTATCTAGACAATTCAGATCCCGTGTCCCAGCTCAAAAAATAATTTCCTTAATTACAGTTATTTGCTATCCCAATATTTCTGATAGACTACTCCATAGGGAATTTTTAAAGTCTGCCAACTCATTGCACTCCCATAACATATGTTTCCAGTTACCTCTTTCTTCTCCATCATACCTCCAATATTTGCTATCTGCCTGAGGAAGAATTCTTTGAAGTCTGCTTAAGGTATAAAAATACCAATGCAAACACTTCCAATCAAAGATCCTAAACCTTCTAGACTTCGTTGCATACATGGGAGCCAAACATATGCCCTCCCATTGTTTTCTTTTCTAGTCTTCTTTGGTTTATTCTTATAATTATCTTGCAATGTTTTGTATGCCCTACTAAATATACCTTTTTTAACAGTTGCTGTTCTAGATTCAACTAAAAACTCTACCAGAGCAAGTCCCTATCCCCTTTCTCTTTTTCTTTTTTGTCTGTAAACTGAGATAAAATTCTTGTAGAGAAGGTACTCTCTAGCCTGCAATTTATTTATTTTATTTATTTTATTTTACATTTGTTAACCGGGATTGTCTGACTGAGCAAAAGCCCTTTTTCAGCAGAGGCCTGGGGAGAAAAGCTCCAATTCATAGTTACAAAAAATATAACCGTTACAAACACAGTTGACATTATAATCATTCATAATAAAACTTGTAGAACAGTTATCATATATATGCTGTTACAATTATCTATAAAAATGTTATGAAAAATACTGCAGCAGAAGGAAAGGAGATAGTGTTAGGTAAAAAATGATGAAGTAGACTAGTTTAAGTTGTAAATGTTTTGTTATAGAGGAGAAGAAATGATGGTAAGATAGAGGAAGTTAGGTTTGCTATTTAGTGAAGGTATAGTCAAGGAGGCTGAGAAAAGGTACAAATCCAATGATTTTTTAAGTACTCTTCAGTGGCTAGTTTGAATACTTTAGGATGTGAAAGTGATCTAACTTCTTCTGGGAGTTTGTTCCAAGCAATAGAGGGATGCTAGCTGTATGTAATGGCACCGATTTTGGACTTGGGCTTGTAGATTTGTCAAAGGTCTTGGGTGGAGCTCCTGAGTAGTCTGAATGGGACATAGTGGGAGATTATGGTGTTTAGTGCTGGACAGTAGGATGGTGAATAAATAATGGACTGTATAATTTGGAGCTGAGAGAGGAGTAGGAGGTGTGGTAGTTCAAACCAGTTTAGATGTTTGAGAGAGATACAGTGGTGAGATTTGTAGGTTTGTTGTGAATCAAATCTGGCTATTTTGTGATAGGTTGATTTGAGTTTGCTAAGTAAGGTGGAGTTAAGATTTATGAGTATTTGGGAGCAGTATGTTAGGCATGACAAAAGATAAGCATGTGTGACTGTGGTTCTAGATTCAGGGGTTAGGAATTTTTTTATTTCTGTAGAGAAGTCCTAGTTTTTGATGAGTTTTCCTGATGCAGTTATTTATATGGAGGTTGAATTTTAGCTAATCATCAATGGTTACACCAAGGAGTTTAGTACTAGAGTCAGAAACTAAGAGAGTGTGATTTAATGATTTTATTTGAAAAATAGATTTGATATGAGTAACAGTTTTGGGGAGAAAGAGTAAGAGTTTGTATTTTTTGGGATTAAGGATGAACTGATTATTGGTGAGCCAGGTTTCAACAGAGTTGAAAGAAGACTGGGTAGCTGTTAGAAGTTCAGATGGTGAGTTAGCAATGGTGATAACTGTGGAGTTGTCTGCATATTGGACTAATAAGGATTGTAGACAAGAGGTGTAGAGTGAGTTGGTGAAGATATTGAAAAATAGTGGTCCAAGGATGAATCCTTGGGGAACACCCATTTTCACTGGAAGGGGAGATGGTAGTGAGGAGTGCCATCTTACTGATTGCTGTCAGTCAGTGAGATAGCTAGAGAACCATGCTACTGTTGTAGTAGAGAAGCTGAGATCAGAGAGTTTATTCAGTAGCAGAGGATGTGAGACAGTGTCAAAGGCTTTTGAGAGGTCAAGGAATAAGCATGAGATAAGTTTATGATTATCCCTAGCTATAGAAATGGTGTTGAGAAAGGAAAGTAGAGCTGTAGTGGTACTATGGGTCGGAAACCATGCTGACATGCTGAGTGGTAGTGAGGAGTGTGTCCTGTATAAGCTGTTGCATTACTTGTGAATGTATAGATTTTTCTAAGACTTTAAATGTCTTCTTGGCATTATCCTACTCTATTTCCTTTCCAGTTTGAGTTATTTGCTCTCAGTATCTTTTTTTACCTTTACAATGTTTCTCCAGTAAATCCCATCCTCCTCTTGCCTATTTTCTGTGCCCCAACTTGGAGTCTTACATTATTGGTAAAATCTCCTGTCTCCATTTTCATATTGGCTTAGTTCTTAGAATACTTTCTGCTACTTTATGAATATAATACTTTGTATAGTTGTTATTCTCCTTAAGGATCTGTATCTAAAATCCCACTCTGTCTCTGTTTCTTGAACTTCTCCTTGGTTCATCATCATCCCTTTCCACTTTGAATTATAACCTTCTGCTTGTGTTATGTATATGAGCTTTAACAGTGTAGCTCTAAAATATCCCTTAAAATCAAGTAAACCTAAACCACCTTGTTCTTTGGGAAGGATAAAAGTATCCCAATTAACTCTTGCCTTGTTTCCCTCCCAGTAAATTCCTCAATTCTTTATTATTTATTGTCTACAACTTCTCCTTGAGTTGATAAAGGTATACCTGACCCATATACAAGACTAAAGGGAAAAACATTTTCCCTCCTTGTTACTTAGAAAACAAATCCACAAACTAGAGTATTCAGTATCTCACTTTTTGTATTATCTTTTACTTCGTCTCTGCCCACATATCCTTAGCTACCAAAACAGAAGCATTTTAATCCATATTCCTAAATACTTCATCTTATCATGTCTCCATCAATATGGATATTATGAACCAATTTGTGTGTGGGTACATAATTTACAGCTACAGTTTTATTTTATCTTGATTAATTTTAAATCCCAAAAAGGCTTGAAACTGTCTCAACATGTTCCACAACAATGATATGTCCTTTTCTGGATTTATCAGGTACAAAAAATATCTGCTGCAAATAAAGCCAACTTGTATTAATTAACATACTAATTATATCTTTATATTTCCGAGTCCCTTATTTTCTTTGCCAATGCCTCTAAATATAAAGCAAATAAAGGGGAAAGAGGACATCCCTGCCTGGTTCCTCTGTTCAACTATAGCTTATCTGAGGAGGAACCCTCCCACTTTAATTCTCGCCTCCAATCCTTCATATATCCTTCCAATTAATCTTATTATTGTTTAGACAATGGACAAACTGTACATCAGTACTCTAATTTGAGAAGGAGCATTCTCCACCATGATATTATTGTACAAGTAATGCCTGCTGAAAAGAATGAGTCTGCCGCTTCCCAGCAGCATATCAAGCTGCTGTGGAACTCAGACTAAGAAAATGGAATGGCTTCCATTATTCTATGCTCGCTAAGCAGCTCTTTTGCTGTTTAGCGATTGTAAAATATAAAAAAGAAGACAACTAAAAAAAAGGTAGGTGCGTGTGTGTGTGTGTGTGTGTGTGTGTGTGTGTGTGTGTGTGTGTGTGTGTGTGTGTGTGTGTGTGTGTGTGTGTGTGTGTGTTTATAACTGTGTTTGAGTGCATGTGTACATGTCAGTGAAAGTGAGAGTGAGAAGTTATTTTACACTCGCTAAGCAGTGCTTTTGCTGTTTAACAAGTGTAAAATAAAGAAAAAAATTAAAATAAAGCATGTGTGTGAGAATGTATGCATGTATAAATGTAAAAGAGAGAGAGTGATTGATCGAGCGAAACAGAAAAGTGTGTGTGTTCATGTTTCTGTTTGCATGTGTGCATGAATGTGCGCATGAAAGCAGAGAGACTGTGTGTGTGTGTGTGTGTGTGTGTGTGTGTGTGTGTGTGTGTGTGTGTGTGTGTGTGTGCACGTGTGTGAGAGAGTGAGATCAGGGAGTGAGAGAGAAAGCGAGAGTGATGTGTGACTGAATGCATGTATGTCAGCAGAGGAGACTGTGTGTGAGAGAGGAAGAAATCGAGAGGGAGTGACAGCGAGCTTGTGTGAGTGAATGCATGTATGAAAAAAGCTGGAGACTGTGAGAGATTGATAAAGAGGGTGAAACTGATCTTGTGTGAATGAATGTGTGTATGAAAGCAGAGAGACTTTGTGTGTGTGGGGCGTCATAGGTCACATGCATGGATGTCAATGTGGGGGTCCCATACTCACCCCTCAGCCTCACCCAGCAAGTCAGCCATAGAAAACCATAAAGAAATGTCTAGCAAAGGCCCAGAAATGGGAACAATGATGAAATATTCCCCTACAGACTTACACAGTGATATCACAGCAGATCTTGCAGTTGCATTAAGGCTCTGAAGGGTAAGAAGTCTGAAACTCAAATGTCTGCCATTACAATCTAACCTGTGATCTTTAGGGATATGTCTGTATTCTCCCAGACAGGCATAATACTATGCTACATGAACCCAAAATATAAAGCCAACATCAGCACAGTCTGTGGAAATGTGTACAGTTGACAGGTGTACCCCCAACACACCCATATCCCCATAGAAATGCAGTAACATGCATGTTTGTAGGGTAATAGTAGCAGAGCACACATTCTCCAGGCTGTCCGAATCAACTTGATAACTTGTTGCATGTTCACAATATGCAGGGGTCAATGAGCTATGTATATGTGTGGTTAATATTGTTAGGATGTGGCCAGCACTTACTCCTGGCTGTCGTGTCTTAGTGGCCTAGGTACAGTACTGTGGTTGACAGGGTCCATGTTCCAAGAACTGCATTGCTAACTATTTTGCATGTCAACTATACCTACGGTAGGTGTGGTACACATTGTCCAGACATCACGATCCATTACTGCAGGAAAGCTGGACAGGTCAGGGACAGGGTGGCCACACATATGGACAATATACAGCTCAGAGTACCCTGCACAGTGCCTAGCATACCTCTCAACTGTACAGACTTTTTGCAGAATGTTCAAAGGTTTGTATCATATTTTAGGTCTGTTTATCATGAAGTTGTGGTTTTCTGGCAAATCACTGGCAAATCACGAAAGGCTAAAGTCAGAAAATAATGACAGATTGTAGTTTCAGACTTCATACCCTTTAGAAAAATTAATACTAATGAAAAACCTGTTATTGTATCACCTTTCTAGGTTTGCAAGGCCAATACTTAAAAAATGGTCCTTATATTTAGACCTTTGTCCCCCAATTAGTTATGGCTTTGTCCAGATGTCTGGCTTTAAGAAGTTGAGAGGTATGGTGCCTAGTAGGACAGCAAGTACCTGAAGGTCAGTGTACTGCCAGGTTATAAAAGACTGCCACCTTACTGTGTCAGCACTGACAACATGTCACGGGTCAACATCTATACCCCTGGTATGACAGGTTATCACAGATGGAGCACAAGTATGCCCTGTATATCTGTTCTGCTTGTCCTAACATTGCATTCGTCTACCAACTATCTGCAAAACAAGAAAGGGTAATGTCATAACATCAATGGCATACAGTGGAGAAGCAGATGTCATACCCATAAGTGAAAACAAGCAAATACCAAACTGGTCTCCCAACTGTCTATGTTTGGCAAAACAGTATTAACACCCTGTCCCCATGGGTGGGTCTTTGTCTGACTGTCATATATGGGCCTGTCCAGATGTCAGTCTGTGATGGTTTGACAGCTAGGCCAACATGTAGCCTCACAATAACATAGTAACACAAACCATCTGAAGACCACAGTAGATGTAGTGGTGCAATGATGGACAACCTGCTAAATAGGTACATACAGAGGTGTGAAGTCCATAACCTTGTGTGTGATGTTATGGCATTTACCACGCTCACACCAGAAGTACCATTATATAACAGCTGCCACTGTGGGTCCTAATGGAGAGATGAAAAGTCAGTAAGCAAAGGAGAGTAGTAGTTCTGAAATGTAATTCATCCTCAAGTCTTGGTGAGTACCTTCATGAGGTGAACCCTGTTTTTCACAAAATCTCACCAAGGTGACACTGATATATAGACTGCATTTAAATAGGATATCTCATGGACAGAAGTAAGTCAAAAACAAAAAAAGGTAGCTGGGTGCACAAGACCCAGGATAGAAAAGTGCCCAATCCTGCTAGGTGCACTGGTGCCAGGACTGTAAAAACTGACAGTGTAGAATCCTCAAATTACAGAAACATTCCTACAATGGGACAAGGCCAGGCCCAGGGGGAAGATGGCAGATTGAAGATGTAGAAGGAAGGAGCAGTCCACAAAAATCACAAAAATTGATTGGCCAAAGAAGAGCCATAAAGACGATAGAGTGGACTCTTGAGGATAAGAAAGAAATGATGTATTGTTACTATTATGTAAAACGCCCAGAATTTCCAGATACAAGATATACAAAACGATTAAGAGAGAAATTGAAGGAAAAAAAAATACTTCCGCAAGAAAAACTGTCAGAAGCTTCAAATAAAAATGTGTGTTCATTAATACAACAGATTTTTGCAAAACAGTATATAGATCAAGAAACTTTGATCTGTTTGGAAAAAGAAGCATCTGAGAAAGTGCAAAAATATAAACAACAAAACCTAGAGATATTTGAAAACTATAAAAAAGAAATATGGATATGGGAAAGGAAGAGAGATTTGATATGGTGCAATATTTATGCAAAGGAGAAAGCCAAGTTAACTAATATAGAGAAGGCAGTTTCAAAAATATTCGAAGAGAAATACAAGCAAAAGCATCCAGATAGGGAAAATTTCACAATAAAAAGATTAATAGCACAAAGATGTAATGTGGTAAAGAAGATTAGTAAAGCAGAAGGTAAAGAAATAGAAGTTGAAGTTATGGAGTGCCTGCAAAGTGAAGGATTTAATGTAGAATGTCTAACACAGACTACATCACAGCATGATGGAGTGAGTCCCCAGAATAAGGAAAAGCAAGAAGATCAGGAGACATGTGAAGAAGAAATATGGACAGGGGAAAGGAAAAGAGATTTAATATGGTGTAATATTTATGCAAAGGAGAAAGCAAAACTAGCCAATACAAAAAGAGCAGCACCAAAGATATTTGAAGAGAAATACAGGCAAAGGAATCTGGATATGGAAAACTTTACAATACAAAAAATAAGGAGATTAAGAGGAAAAGTAGAAAAAGAGATTAGTAATGCAGAAGTCAAAGAAACAGAAACTGAGGTTATGGAGCAGCTGCAAAGAGAAGTATTTAATGTAGAAAATTGAATGCAGAAAGCACCATAACAGGATAGAGCAATGGATATCCATATTAAGGGAAAACCAGTGGAACAGGAAGCAATTGGTCAGGTGCCACTGCCATATCAAGATATTCTGGAGCCTTCCACAGGAAACCAGTATAAATGTTCACCTGAAGCTAGACAGCAAAGGAAGGAACAGGAAACCGTGGAAACTCTGATGCAGTCAATGCTGAGGAATGATAAGCCAGTGAGGTCCCATACAATAGAGCAATGGATAGCACAGGATGAAGTTGAAGAGAATGTGCCACAGGAAGATGCTATAGAATCTTCTATAGAATGCCCGCAGGAAACAGAAAATAAGGGATGTGCCCTCAGTATGGAAGAAAAGGAGGTAAGAGAAGAGTTCCTTGATCTAATAGATATAGACAGATATATCAAGATCAACGAAAGAAATAGACTGCAGAAGGTTAATAAAACCCCAAAAGTCAGAAGTTTGATAAAACAAATGAACGCAGTAATTAGGACTGTCCATAGAGATCCATGTGATATAACAGAAGTAAACAGAATATATTACTGTGCTGCTAAATTATTAACTGATAAAGGTCTACCACAGGAGCACAAGATAGGGAGGGAAAGGAAGGGGCGAAAGTGAATACCATCATGGAAATATCGAATGGAGAAAACCGTAAAGCAGCTAAGACAAGAAGTGTCCCTGTTAAAAGATTATAGAAGAGGTAACAGGTCAACACTAAGAAAGATAGATGTGATAAAAGCGATGCACAGTATTAGACCAGACCAGGATCTATCATGTACTATCACAGATAACAAAATAAAAATTTCAACACAGGTGGAAAGACTTTGAAGATACAAAGATAAATATAAAGGAAAAGTACAAAATAAGCAATTTATTGATGATCCAAAAGCATTTTATAGAGAATTGGGAAATAGGGTAAAAGGAATTGAAAGACCACCAAAAAAAGAAGAAATAGATACATTTTGGAGAAGTATCTATGAAGATCCTGTGGAACATAACAAAGATGCAAAATGAATAGAAGAAGTAAAAGAAAGAATAAGAGGGTTAAAGGTACAGAATATGAAATGGGATGAAGTAACAGCCACAGAGATTGAAACAAAGTTAAGAAAAGCCTCTAATTGGAAAATCCCAATCCCAGATGCAGTACCTAACTTTTGACTAAAAGAATTGACTTCTTTGCACAAGGATTTAGCCATGAGAAAGAAATATTTATATGCACACCCCATACAGACACCACACCGGTTAACAGGAAAAACAATGCTCTTACTTAAGAGTGAACCTGCAAGCTACCCTAAAAATTATACACCAATAATTTGTCTTCCAACGATGTATAAACTATATATGGGAATTGACGCAGACAGAGTTTATAGTCATTTAGAAGAAAACTCAATTATTGCAGTAGAACAAAAGGGCAATAAAAGAAATCATATGGAACAAAGGATCATTTGTTGTTAAATAAAGTTATAGTGGAGAACTGAAAAAAGGGGAAGAATCTAAGTATGGCATGGATTGACTATAAAAAATCATTTGATCCCACATTCATGGATAAAAGAGTGATTAAAATGTATAAGATACACTCTACACCGATTGATTACATTACAGTAACAATGAAACAATGGCAGACCACTTTGCAATTAAGCCATGATAAAGAACAGATTATTATCCCAGGAATAAAAATTCAAAGGGGGATATTCCAGGGTGACTCTCTGTCACCATTGCTATTCTGCCTTGCCATTAATCTATTAAGCTGTTTACTTAACAGCTTAGGCCATGGCTACAATTTGGCTCCTAGAAAACAACAAAGTTTAATGACATCTCGTCTTCTCTTTGTCGATGATTTAAAACTGTATAGCTCATCAGATGAGGAGTTGAAAACACATCTACAGGTTGCCAAAACATTTTCATATGATATTGGAATGTAATTTGGTCTTGATAAATGTGCAAAAGCAACCTTTAAAAAAGGAAAACTGCAGCACCAGGAAAACATCAGTTTGGGACAAGAATGTGATACAAAAGAACTTGTGAAAGAGGGAGTGTATAAATACTTAGGAATTGATGAAGGATCAGCAATAAAACATGAATAAATGTGAATAAAACTCAGTGAGTAGTACTTTAGAAGACTTAAATTAATCCTGAGAACAGCACTGATATCTAGAAACAAGATCCAAGCTATAAATCAATTTGCTCTTTCTGTCCTAACTTATAGTTTTGGAGTGATTGATTGGCTCCCAAAAAGTGTTGGATAGATTGCTTATTAAAACAAGAAGGATGCTTCATGCTCACCAAATGATTTATAAAAATCATTGTATACCTAGATTATATATTCCTCGTTCTGAAGGAGGGATTGGCCTCCTTGAAATTGATTACATGTATTGATCTGCAATCGTGGGACTCAACGCATATCTACTGACCTCACAATATCCAAATGTAGTGAAAGTTTTGAAACCTGAGGAGAATAAATCTAAGATAACATCTCTACTTAATTTAGCAGAAGCATATCGACATCAAACAGGAATGGAAATCAAACCAGAAGTGGATAAAAACCAGGCAGCAACTGAATGTGCCAAAAAACAAAAGAAAGAATATAAGATGAAGGACCAAATAAGAAGGCAAGAAATGTGGAAAAAATATAAATATAGTTGCAAGTATAGAAAACGTCTGGAAGAGCCTCATATTGATCAAGAATGAATGCTGAAATGGTTAAGGAGAGGCGAATTCAAACCAAGAAATGAAAGGTTAATACTGGCACTCCAAGATAGTGGGCTACGTACACACTGATTTGCAAAGTCCATTGAACATGTGGAAGAAATAGACATATGTTGGTTTTGTAGAACTGAATTGCAAACAGTCACACACCTTGCTGCTGGTTGTGACTCACTAATGGCAGAGGGACTGTATACTGAAAGGCATAATAATGTGGTGAGACTGTTACACTGGTGATTGTGCAAACATTATGGTATCGAAGTGGCTGAAAAACACTGGAAACATGAGCCACAAAGAATCACAGAAATTATGAAGTTTATAGCACATGGAATCACCCAATACCAACAGTTCAAGAGATAGATGCTAGAAAACTGGATATAATGGTCCAAGAAAAGAAGAAAAAAGTAGCATCGATCATTAAAATCGCCACACCCAGTGACTACAGTGTCTTGCATACAGAGAGACACAAAGTCATAAAATACCTAGATCTGTAGGCAGAAATGAGATCCATGTGGAAGAAAGATACCCAGACAGTTCCAGTAGTAGTAGGAGCAGCAGGTCTTATAAAAAAGAATTTACAATTGTATTTAGATATGTTACCAGTTCATGTAAAACCATATGAATAGCAGAAGGAGTCATTACTGGGCACATTGTGGGAGCTGCGAAGAGCATTTTTGGCTGACATCAAAGAGTGAAACAATACTAATTTCATGAACTTTAATCGTACTTTGACTTAGGAATGGGGTCCATTCCAGTCATGGTATTAGAAACCCAAAAGACTTGGAGAAGTTAAAAATGGCAAAACCTGTGACTGGACTACAAAAGGATAAAGAGACACACATAAGGGGAAGGGGAACCACTGGTCAGACAAATGGAGAATGCACACACCAGAACAAATTGTGCAGTAACATAGGTGTCCTGCAGTGTATGGAGTCAATAAATATCACCTGCAAATACACAACACACACCCATGTAAGTGTAGGTCCACAGCAAAACAAAACCCCAAACAATGAACACCTCAGAGGCAAAAACACATGAGAACTCCACAAACCTACACAACACATTTCATGCATAGTCCACACACCAGGGTGTTGCAAATGCTAAGACCTTACCATCCACCCAACATATTACTCATAGAAGACTCCACTGTGAGATACACAGATGTGTGTCTCACCAGGCAGGATAAGGATAAAGTCACGGTTACTTGTTTGTCAGGTGCCATAATCTGCCATATCACACATGCACTCAAGTCACCCCACAACAGGTACAGATATTACTCCAGCCTGGTCCATGGTGGTGTGAATGGTATCAGATTTACCTCCCTGGACTACAGGAAGACAGACATGATTCAGCTTGTTGAATATGTGTCACATTCAGGTATGTCCCTAGCCTTAAGCAGTATTCTGCTAATACCCAGAATGATGGCTTAATACAAACAGAAAATGATTGTCAATAACACTTGGCTCACTTATTGGTGTCATCCCAGGGGGATCCACTGCCTGGCAGCCTGGGAACACATGATCAACAGACCACGCTGCTTTCCTAGAGATAGCCTGCATCTGTCTTACTTGGCTGCAGGCTTCTGGCAAAGTCCCTTGCCTCCCCCATAGTGCCTTTGTAGGGAAAGTCATGGGGTCCATACTACTAACATAAAACACTTAACAAGATGCAAATTAAAGTCTATGCTGCTAAACGATAGGAATCTAAAGAGGAAAATGCACTCATTGCAAGCAGTCATAACCCTGGAAGATGGCCCACAGTAGCGTAGAGAAACCCATCCTTACCTGATTACTCATCCTATCACACAGCCAGATCCCAAAATGTGGGCAGCAAAGCCAAAGGAGGTGAAGTATAAATACATATTAGACAAACACACACCTCCAGGTTGGTCAAACAGTCTGACACACAAGAGACACACATCTATTGACAAGAACCCTATGCAAATTATACGAAACTACAGGCCAACATATCTGACTCAGGACACCCACCCCACATATCTGTCCCTCTACAAATCTATCAAGATTCTACCCATCACCCTGATCCTGGCTGACTTATATTACCCAACCATTGACTGGAAATCCAACCATGTCAGAACAGAAATGCACAGAAATTTTCCCATCTTATCAATGCTTCATCCTTAGGACAGCCACTTGATACCCCCACAAGATGTGATACCTATGTCAGACTTAGCAGTAACTGACATGGTCAACCACTGCAGCACCCCTACTGTATCATCCTCCCTGGCAAGATCCGACAGAAAAGTGGTCATGTGTCATATCACCATCTCCCCTACCCCCAGCCATGGTAAAAGGAAAATGTCTCACAAGCTGATCACAACCACCAAAGGGATGGTATAAACAGCTGAGCAGCCCCCTATCCCACTAGAGGAACAGGCACCAACTTCCAAATGTACACAAAACTACTATGCCAGCATATATATAGAGATGCACAGAATCAGGAATACCAGACAGGACATCACCATCTGCAATGGAGAGTAAACCTGTTAACAAACATCTGCAATAAAGGAACTATATAACAAAAGGATAACATTGCTGTCCAGGACCAAGAAGGAGCAGGTGCACAATTGGAAGTAATCACCCCTTAGCCTTAAAAAACAAATAAGAGCACCAGTGAAATCCACTAAAGGCAACTCTGAGTCCAAATTGCCCACATCTAAGACAGACAATCATAAGGCCTTCCTCACATATGTCTGCATTCCCAAAGGAAGCTCCTATATCAGTGGTCAAGGACACCACATACACAAATGCTATAGATATAGCCAAACCACTGGCTGGCAGATTAAGTGGAAATGTCTCCCCTCTGCCCCCCTATCAGGAAAGCAGGGCATCCCCAGTACCTGAACATCAAAACCTTATCACTAGGGAACAGGGAATCAGTGCCCTCTCAAAGTCATGAAGACAGCCTCCATGGGACCTGAATACATCTCAGGATGCAACCTACATGAATCCAAGCATGAACTGGCAGCAGCATTATGCACCCTACACACCCAAAGCCTGAGTACAGTCTTTGTCACAGCTGAGTGGCGGACAGCCACAGTCATCCCTTTACACCAAGGTGGAGTGTTTACTGATCCAGGAACTGAAAGACCCATCATCCTAACTAGCCTGATCCACAAGGCCATACAATGGATTATTATGGATCACATTAACAGGGACATTGGCAAAATCCAAATACATTACCCTACACAATCTACCATTCTCAGGGGAGGTATGACAGTAAACTCTGGATGACTTCCCTGAGGCAGCCAACAAAGGCATGGATGAGGAAAAGATGGTGCACTCTGGCCACCTTGACCTGGCCAAAGCCTTACACACTATTTCCCCACTTGGCCATAGTACATGAACTCTGTCAACTAGGCAGCAATCCATATGTTACCAGATGGGTAGCAAACTGGTTCATTGATAGAGCCCACATAATCATAATAGGGTAGCCAATTCAAACAATACACCTGTAATGAGTGGCATACCCCAGGGATCAGTTTGGGTAACTCTGGTATACAGGATATAGTTCCCTGAGGTGGAGGCAAAAACACTGGCTTATGGCTGAGCAAGTTGGCAAATGCCTGCAAGCTGGGAACAGTCATCAATAACCAAAGTGATGTGGATGTCCTACAATAGGGTCTCATCAAAACAAGTGACTGATGCCAGAAACATGGCCTCAAGCTGAATGTCTACAGATGCATCAACATCCCCTTAGGGAGACTGACGTCCCCACATAGTATCACATTGACAACAATGTCCTACATACACAATCAATAGTGAGACATTTGGCCACCCTGGTTGATAGCAACCTGAAGTCTGAGCACCATGCTCCCATTGTATAGAAAGCTACATAGATGGGACAACTCAAATGTAAGGACATCCCATCCATGGACAAAGAAGTCATAAGATCCATGTATGCTAACCTTATGAGGCCAATTATTTTGTTCAATGCCCCCTTCGGCATGTACCTCACAAAGCATATGCAGCAGCTGGAGAAGACACAGAGGTTCCTCACCGGGAGCAGGCAGGACCACAAACACCTACCCTACACAGATAGGCTAACTGCACTGTCTCTCTACTCAGTTCCATACAGACTCTGCAGAGGTGACCCCTGTCTGGCATACAAAGCAATCAAGCAATCCAGACCCCGCCTTGATGAGACTGTTGTACATTTGGAAGTCAAGGCCCACTCGATCAACATGTAGGAGCAGCATCAACCTGGTCTGTGATATCAATAGGGCTTATTGATGTGACAGATACATGTTCCATGTACTCCCGCATCTGTGGAATACACTCCCTGTCCACATCAAGCCAGGTGCCTCAATACCCCTAGTGAAGTGCTCCCTGTATAAGTGCATGGGAAACAGAAAATACAGTCCTGTGATTCCACCTGTGTCCCTGCTGTACAGGAGCTTTGGGTGCTGACATGTCTTAACATGGGCTACACTCTCATCTGTGAGGGTTATAATGGCTTCAAGGCCAGTAACCTACTAACCTTATATCAACCTATCAACCTATACACAAATGTCTGTCAGTGGTTCACCAGATTACTGTACTGCTCTGCCACTGACATACCTGGAAATCACAGTGCTATGTGGATTATACCACACATATAATGGACATCTCTGCTCAGTATAATGCACTCTATACCCACACCCATACCTCTCAACCTCTTACAGCAAGACATCTGGACAAGGTCATAAATAAAAGATGGGACAAAGGCCCAATGATAGGCACATGTTTTAAATATTGCTCTTACAAACTTAGCAAGTTGATAGAATAACAGGTTTTGCATTAACATGAATTGTCTGAAGGTTATGAAGTCTGAAACACAAATGTCTGTCATTATTTTCTAACTTCGGTCTTTAATTATTTGACACTCACTTGCCAGAAAACCAAAAGTTTATGAAACATGGACAAAAATTAGACAAACATCTGCAAAAAACTGTACAGCTGAGAGTGACGCCTACACCAGGATATGACTTTTCAGGTAAGAAGTATGCCACACAAGCAGGAGATCCCCAGCCAGTATACCACCAATGTGGTGGACTGTTTACACAGTTCCATCAGTCAATCGGCTGTAGCCACACCTCTCAACTGGCTGGATTGGGCAAGAATGTCTATAGTTTGGCTCAGGATATTGGTCTGTGCATCATACATCTTGTACTTCTCTGGTAAATCACTGTGATGATCTGAGGATTTCTGTCAGTAGGTAATGACACAATACATTTCATTGTCATATGTTATATATGTCAGAAAATGTCTGATAAAAAAAAACCCTGTAACTCTAGCAGCTTCCTACATTAATAAGAGCAATAATTACAGTATCCCCCTATGTTTGAGCCATTGTCTACCCATTTTGGCAGGTTATCTCCAGATATCTTGCAATAACAGGTTGGAAGTATGGCTGCAGCACACAAAATTCCGGACCGGAGTACAACTACCTCTGGAATGGCGTCCCACTCTTACTATAGAAGGTCATACTGGGCATGCTCCTACACTTAGAAAATTACAGCCCATGTCAGAACCCACATTGGAGTATATAACTGTATTGCGCATATATGTCTTGGCATGCAGACAGCTATGTGCACCCTAACTGTTTCTACACACACCCATCAGACAGGATTACCCTCAGCTAGCTGTACATGGCCCATATGTGATATATCTGCAACTGTTGTGTGTGATATAGATATATATATATATATATATATATATATATATATATATATATAGGCAACATATAACAATATGTCAAGCATACACACACATAGACATGGGGAAGAGACAGACAGACAGTGATAAAGAGAGACACACAAGGAGACACACACAGAGAGTGAGTCATATACAGGGATACACTGAATGGCATAGAGTGATATCCTGCTGTGGACAATGGCATACCGGTTGTAACCAGTCGCACGTGATGGCATGAAGGTGAACTCCATTCTGTAATACTACTGAGGTGGGCGTTGTAATATCACATCACCTGCCTTTGTGTGTGTGTGGAGGGGTGTCTGTCTGTAGTTTTAAGTATTAAGAGGCCTTTCCCATTCAGTAAACTTACTATTGCTCTACTTTACAAGATCTGTTGATATCATTCACCTTAGAAGTACCTTTGGACAGCCCTTAGCCCTATAAGCCCTGTGGCCTGTGCAGTAACTATGCAACAGTATAGTATGAATAACTAGATAGGCAGGGGTTCTATTCTCAGTTCTGACAAATTTGTGTGTATATAAGTGTGTAAAAGTGTTTGTAAGTGTGTATGTTTGAAGGATAAAGTATTTTGAGGACTTTCCCACCCACAACACTTACCAGTGCCCTACTTTACAAGGGCTGTTGATGTCATTCACCTTAGAAGTACCTTTGGACAGTTATTAGCCCTATAAGCTCTGTGGTGCATGCAATAACTATGTAACAGTATAGTATGAATAACTAGACAGGCAGGGGGTTCTATTCTCAGTTCTGGCAAATATGTGTGTGCGTGTGTGCGCGTGTGCGTGTGTGTGTGTGTGTGTGTGTGCGTGTGTGTGTGTGTGTGTGTGTGTGTGTGTGTGTGTGTGTGTGTGTGTGTGTGTGTGTGTGTGTGTGTGTGTAAGTGTGTGGAAAAGTGTTTGTGTGTATGTTTGGAGGATAAAGTATTTTGAGGACTTTTCCACCCATAACACCATTGATGTCATTCATCTTTGGACAAGCCTCAGCCATATAAGCTATGTGGCTCATGCAATAACTGCGTAACAGTATAATGCAAATAACTAAGATAGGCAGGTGTTCTTCTCTCAGTTCTGGCAAGTGTGTGTGTGTGTGTGTGTGTGTGTGTGTGTGTGTGTGTGTGTGTGTGTGTGTGTGTTTGTGTGTGTGTGTGTGTGTGTGTGTGTGTGTGTGTGTGTGTGAATCATATCATCTGTGTGTGTGGTTGGATGAGAATCATATCCTCTGGGTGTGTGGGTTATACCATTTTGAGGTGTGTACCATCCAGTACACTTCCCATGGCCCTACTTTACAAGGCCTGCTGATGGCATTCACCTTAGAAGTACCTGTATACACTCTTCAGCCCTGTAAGCTCTGTGGCATATGCAATAACTGCATAATACTATAGTACAAATAATTAGGTAGGGGTTCTAATCTCAATACTGACAACTATAGTAGTGTGTATGAAGCATATCCCCTGTGGCTGTTGTATGTGTAGGTTATACCATTTTAAGGTCTGTTGACCACCTCCCAATGGCATTACTTTAAACAGCCTGTTAATGGCATCTGCCTTACATGCACTATGTTAAACTATACAGCCCATACCAGTCATCTTGTACAGATGTATGTGGAATATCCAGATGTTTGCAATATATATGTGGTCTGTGTCTCCTAACAATGGGCAATTATATGATATCATTGGCAAATATGTGACAGTTACCATAGTGATGGACATGCCAGCATCAGAAATTGTAACTGACTGAAACATCATACTGATACAAAGTCTGTTACTCTATCACTTGTTCAGGTTTGTAGGAGCAATAGATGAGACCACTCATTATTTCTGGTGGTTTATCCCACCATCCATGAAGGAATTCCCAAGATTACTTGTTGTAAGATGTAGTGGGTTATGCTCCAGGCATATAATCTATGTGAAGTATGTAATGTGCACATAGCACTATAGTACATACAAGTGGATACGTAGGGTTACTAATCTGTCGGCAACTGTATTTATGTTTCTGTATGCACATCCTCTGTGGCTGTCTTTACTATGTGTATGCAATGGCTATACCATTTTGTGTGCCTCTTCCACCCTGTGAACTCCCCCATTGCCAACCTAATTTCATCCCATACAGATGTCATCCATCTTACAAGCAAAGTTACACAGTTTCTAACAGAAAAGTGCATGCAATGGTTGTATTACTGTGTATTGTACATAAATATGTAGCTCATTTAATCTGAGAATTGTCAACTCAATGTGCATATGTGTTTCAATGCATGTCCCCATGCAGCAGTGTGTGCGTGTGTCAGATGGCTCTACCATGTTAAGGGCCTCTGAACCCACCATTGGCAATCCTACCAGCCCCTGCAATTGTCATCCACTTGAATAGCAGTGGCAGACACTGCAACACTACATTACTTCTGTGGTATTTGTGTTATGTATCTAGCACTATTGTTTGCAAGACTGTGCAGGAAGGAACTATGCTCAACCCTTCAACAGTTGCCCCATGTACAGGATTATGACTCTGTGTGCACTACCAGCATAAGAGGCCAGACTTGCATAGGAGATAGCAGACACACATGCAGGTTAGACTAGCACAGGCTGACCTGTGTCAGGAATACATACCAAAAATTTGTCATACACAGTACCATGCATACCCTCATCAACTGCATCAAGGTTGAGTGGATGGGAAAGAAATGGCAGGGGCAACAGGTGCTGATAAATGAATCTGTTGATGTTAAAGTAATGGCTAAGCTTATGAGAGATCTAGTGCCAGTACTCAAGTAACCTCCTCTGTATGAACACCCAGGTGACATGTATGAAGGCTAGCTGGCTGTGTCAAGGGGTATGTATGCAAGATCACACTGTCTTCCCAATTGCTCCTTACACACTGTTGCATGCATACAATCCTGGTAAACATGTACATATACAGCTGTACCGTGGCTATGAAAAGGTCACTGTGTTTCCACTCCACCATATTCATTGTTGCTAATGTCAACAGGCCCACAGCCTGCAGACACACAGACACCTGGAACACAAACAGAATAAAGTACATGAGACTACAGTCTGTCAGCAGTACTAACAGCAATAATGCATCATGGCTAATAAAGTGCATACACTTCGATGTGTACCCATAACTATTGCCAGCAGACAGCAGCTTACACAGCATTACATTACTACACTGTACTATATTCACCCTGTGCATCTCACCCATATTAGCATGTCCCTGCATCGATGGTATGGATAACAGGGATGTGGCACAGGTAGCATCACATGCACAGGGTGTGGTGTGGGTTTGCCAGAGGCCTAGGCTGGGCCATACAGTTGACATCATGTGTGTGTTTGTGTGTCTGGAGGGGTGGTGTTCAACTGGGCTGTGCAGAGAAGCTGTGAGTGTCTGGTGGGGACCTGCCTGTGATAGAGATGTGTGAGTGTTTGTATGCACACAATCAAGCCATGTAGTTGCCTACACAGGGGTATGTTGGACAGCCATAGACTATACATGGCAGGATGTACAGTTCACTGTCTTCCACCAGGGACACGGGAACTGGTTCTGCCAGGAGTCTCACTGTCACCACCAGACCCAAGGCCAGATGCAATACTACTCCCCGATGGTGACTGCTGTCTGCTGGATCCACATCCCTGATGGGACCGGCCAGGACCACGTGCCCATGGCCTGTTCCAGTGTGGTGTGGACAGCACCCTGCCTTTGGTAGTGCTGATGGTACTGCCACTATGGGAGTGTAAATGTGCATGGCCACTTGGGCTCTCAGCTGATCTTGTTGCTGCCCTATGTCCATATGGCACATGCCCTACTCCCACCACATGCTCAAGCACATACATTGCACAATCAAGCAATAGCAATGTCTCACCCTACCGTCTATCCATGACATCGGCAAAATGACATACAGCATCACCAATGCTGTGGAGGTCATCACGCCTTTTTTGCATTCATGACCTGAGCATCTGTCTGGTGTTGTGGTCAGTATGTGCCTGTGCCTCAATGATGGACCAAAACATATGTCTGGTGGCACTTGCTGTGACACATGTGACTGGGGCTTTATGGGCAGCAGTCCTCCTTTAAGCACCCTTGTCAATCTCCCTGTGTGGGACCTCACCTGCTCTCTGGCTATGGCTAGTGTCTACACTCACACTTGTCATAGTCACCACACTAGCCTGTTCCATGCCACCACCCTCCAACTGTCCATTATCTGGGGCTGCTGGGAACTGGGTATGTCTGAACATACTGACTGTGTGTGAGGACATTGTGGGTAAAAGTGGGATACCAACCACTGGCACAGATTCATCCCCTGACAACCCCACCTATGCCTCACTATGACCACCATCATCATCAGAGTCCACTAAGACACTGACATCAGGTTGAGAGGGGGAGAGACACCAACCCCCATATTCACCTGTGAGGGGAAGACAACATATGTAAATTAATACCCTGCAGTATAATGTTTGCTGATACATACATACACACACACGCACACACACACACACACACACACACACACACACACACACACACACACACATGCACACACACATTGACGTGCACACAGGCGCATGCAGGTGAGGTGGCACAAAGGCATTATGCAGACCACATAGTCTCTGAATGATGACATGCAGACACACAATCAGACGACAACATAAACACTCTGGACAAGCCCTCAACAACATGCAGTGCAGCTATGTCCACTTAATGTTGCTACTAATATACCCCTCTGAAATACGTGAGGAGTGGTACTATGTGATGGACCTTCAGATAACACACACTGCACCCATGTACACAATATGGATGTACCCCTGAATAGCACAGTAGCAACACCTACAGAAACATACTTGCCAATATGCAACGAAGCAAAGCAGGTAGTCACTTCACATCAGTCAAATCAGTTCTTTATAGTATAAATAAGCTTTTTCATAAAATAGTAAAACATATCATAAAATAAAATGTATTATTGATAAGTTTAAATTTTAGCTGGATTCATTTCTTCAGATCAACAGAAGCTCATCATATCGATGTGTTGATTAACATATGTCAATAAAACGCTTTTCAAATCAAATAAACTTATTTATTATGATTTATATATATTTTTGAAAAACAATGTGATAATCTGAATCTTTTTGTTTCTAACTTTTTTCTTCATGATATTGTTTCCTATTATTATTTCCTGCACTGACTAATATATCTGACTGGCTGGCAGAAAAGTTTTTCATTCTTATACTTGCCAATATGTTACAGCACCTGTGAATAGACCCCTGTGATGACCACAGTGATGCACTGCAATTAATTTCACCACAAGTGAACATGCATATATTGCAATATGGCTAAGATTAACATTTGTGTGCTTGGAAAAATGCATGCCCTTAACATGCCTAAAGTATTGGTGAGCCAAAACAAGACCAGAGGGACCTAATGTAGTTGTGGGGGAGCGATATTGCCATTACATTCACACGTGGCATTGGTACAGGAAAATGACTTTCGGAACATGTACCTTACAAGCTGTGATACTACACAATTTACTGTCATTCACTAAAGATATGTACTTGTGCATTACAAAACCTCACCCACAAATCCAGTTTGACCTGACATATGCTTTTAGATACTCCAAGGATGCCAGTATGAATGATAGAGTATAGAAGTAATATCCACTGGGGCCTTACCTGGACACTCTTAGCCTATTGTCTGAGTGCCACCCAACTCCATGACAGTGGTGTGGATGGTTTCCTAGGGGATGGTGGCTGCCACAAGGTTGGCAAGGAACTCCTCTGTAAGCGTCAGTGGGGCCTGCATAGCAGGACCCCACCTGCGGCTGTACAGTCAATGGAAAAAGCTACAGCCCTCTGGTGGGCATAGTGAATAAGGTCAGTTGCCCTGTGCCTGACCTGCTCATAGGTATGCCCATGATGATACAGATTGTTGATGGTTTCCAGTAGGTCATTCCACAGGCCGGTGCATTCCTGTTCCTGCTGTCTGCTCCTGCTGAACAGCACTGTGTGGTGCAGTCTTAAGGCATCTACTATTGCTGCAGTCTCATCTTCCAAAAAGGGTGGTAATCACTGTCATGACATTGCACCTGAAAGACATGAACAGGGAAACAGAAACACATCACAGAAACTCATACATTGGGCACCATTATGTACAGATCCTGCGCATCCACATTTGCTAGCACTATCCACCACTAACACCCACATCACACCCCTGCCATCTATCAGCACAGTATGTGTGTGGGTAGTCTCCCCATTCTGACATTACAGCATGCATTGCACTCCTGATCCTGATGTTTCATGTTCCCCCCAATGAGGAAAATTAACGTACATAATCCTCCATTCATCATTCACATCAGATTGCACATGCAGCAGAAGTTCCCTACCAGGCCATAGCAGCCCATCAGACATCTACCGTACACCTATAGGCTATGAGGCGAACCCTCCACCTGATGTCATACATACCCCTCAAGGTTACCTCACTCTTGCATGCCAGGCAATCACACACTCCACATTACTGAGACTGCTGCATGAGTGCAGGTCATGCTCCACTCTGTTAACATACACACACACACACACACACACACACACACACACACACGCACACACACACACACACACACACACACACACACACACACACACACACACACACACACACACACACACACACTCCTGGTAAAGTCTGGCACAGCTTTGCTACCTATGGGCCCTTCAGTCCAGACTTTAAGGTAGTTCTAATTGCCACAATCCATCTCTTTAACAGCTACTGTAAGGCCCTCAACAAAGGGTGACAAATCCTACTGTGTGATGAATCTATTAACAAAATGGTAAGTGTGACTAAGACCAAGGCTATTGGAGTGAAGTATACAGTGTCACCAAGTGCATATGCAAGTACACTAAGAGCTGACTTACTGCTATACAGACCAGACACAATGACAAGGTTTAACAATATGTGATAATAACTCAAAAAGGAACAAGAGAATACTCTATCAATGCAGTAACTACACAGTTCAGACACACAGGGATTCATTTAAGACAACATTGCAGGACAGTCTGCAATACACACAGGAAACATGTAAAGTACTAAGTGCATATAGGTTCATAAGATGATACTAGGCTACTGGCCCAGATGTCCTCATAAGCCTCACCTGGATTTTTGCCCATGTCCATTCAAAGTCAGTATGTGTTTCCCCTGTCCAGCTGGGACACAGGCGGGATCCCAGGGGTGTCTTTTCTGTTTCCCATGCAATAGTCCAGCTACTTCTTAAAGAGGCCTATAGAGGTACTCTGCTAGATATGGGGATGGAGTGTATTTTACAGACAGTATATTGTTTGGGACACAAATCTATCCCACCAATATGTACTATTCATGTCACAGACCAGGTGAGGGCCTTGCAGGTTGCATGAGTGGGATTTGTCTTATGGATATGCGGAAACTCCATCAAGGCTGGTTTGGAAATGGCATTATATGCCAGGCACAGGTCACCTATGATCAGTCTGTATGAGACTTTGTAGAGGGACAGGGCTTTTAGCCTATCTGTACAGGATAGGTGTTGCAGACTCTGGATTTTCCTGATCAAGAACCTCTGTGGTCTCTGCAACTGCTGCATGTGCTTGGCAAGGTACATGCCAAAGAAGCCATTATACTCAGTAATGGGTCTGATAAGGGTGGAGTACAGGGATGTTATGGCCTCCAGGTTCCTGGATGACATACTCTTATTTGTGAGGTGGGCCATGTAGACAGCCTTCTGTACAATGGTACCAACATGGTGGGAAACTGTCAGGTTGCTATCAACCTCGGTACACAAGTCACCTCACACCTGATTGCATGCTCAGTACATTGTTATTACTGTCATAATTAGTGTGGATGACATCTACCATAACAGGGATAATGACACATTTCCTGGCACACAGTTTGAGGCAATGCTTCTAGTACTGGTCATTAATTTGGGTAAGGGCCTCTTGAAGGATATTCACATCAGTAGGGGAATGTAAGACAGTGGCTACCTTGCAGTCATCTGTAATCCTGGTCAGCCACAGACCACTGGTTTTGTCTTGAACCTCAGAAACATATTTCTCAAACAGTAGTGGCCCCCCAGACCGATCATTGGGGTGCACTGCTCTTTAAGGGTCTACTACTAAAGATGGCTTCCACTACTTTGACTGAGTGGGTGCTATCATTGAGCCAGTTAGATACCCATCTGGTAACATACAGGTTGATACCTACCTGTGTAGGCTTATGTATCATGGCCAACTGGGGATTATTGTTAGAGGCTTTGGCTAGGTGAAGGTAGGCAGTGTGCACCATCTTCCCCTCATCCGTGTGTTTGTTGACCACTTCAAAGAAGTTGACTGGCCTGATCTCCCTTTGACAATACCAAACTGTGTGGGTTCAAGTATTTTGAGGTTGCCAATGTGACTGTTCATAAGGTCCATGGTAATGCCTTCCATGCCCTTGCAGATCAGGCTAGTTAGGCTGATGTGCATATGATTGCCTGGGTCAATGGATTGCTCCACCTTTGTGTAGAGGGATGACAGTGGCTGTCCTCCATGCAGATGGGATGACACTGGTGCTCAGGCTTTGGATGACTACAGTGTGTAATGGAGTTGAGAGCTCATGATAAAAGTTCATCTAGGATGCAGCCAGGGATAGTATCAGGCCCCATGGAGACTTCAGCTTGTTACCTTTGAGATGGCATTACAGACCTGCTCCCTGATGATGAGGTGGGTGGTGAGGTTTTCACTTAACCTGTTTGCAGCAGGTTGGCTATATCTATGCCATATGTGTATGTGGTGATATTGACCACCACTATAGAGCAGATTTGGGTGTTGCCTCTGATATTGCAGACATATGTGAGGAAGGCCTTGTGATTGACCTTGGTGGATGTGCCCAATTTGCACTCAAAGTTAGCCTTATGGTAATTCACATGTGACCTTATTTGTTTGTTTAGACAAAGGTGAAATTGCTTCCAATTTGGCACCTGCTCCTTCTTAGTCCTGTACAGCAAATATTTCCACCTATTATGGAGTTTGTGTATTGCTACTGTCCACCACAGAGGTTTACTCTACCTTGGGGGAGATGATTTTGTCCTGTCAGATATTGCTGTGTCCACACAGCGATGTAGGTGCTCATATAGTATTTTGGTGGAGGCTTGGACATTACTGCAAGTTTCAACTGATGGGATTGTGGCTGTGAAGTTACTTATACCTGCCCTGCGGAGATTTATAGTCAGATATGGAAAAGTGTTTTTTGTTTGACACTGACAAGGGGGGGAGATAGTGACCTCAAAAGAGATGGCTTTATGGTCAGATCTTACTAAGGAGGATAACATTGCAGGAGTGCTACGGTGGCTACTCATGTTGGTTAGAATCAGGTACAGGATATTTCCACCTATTGTAGAGGTGTTGACCAGCTGATCCAATGCACTGGCATTGACAAAGCCGAGGAATCTCTGTGCATTCATGTTCAGGTAGAATAGGTCATGCACACTATGGTTGGGCAATTAAAGTCACCCAGGTTCAGGGTTGAGGGTTGAATCTTGACAGATTCAAGTAAGTCCAAGTAGGTGTAATGGGTGTCCTGAGTCATGTTTGGAGGTCTGTAGTTAACTATGATTTGAATAGGTGTTTTGTCAATAGTTAACTGCACTTGAGATGTCTCCTGTGCATCATACTGTTTGACCAGCCTGGAGGTGTGTATGTGTATGATAAAGTTTAAAACTCCACCTCCTTTGAGTTTGCAGCCCTCCATTTGGGGTCTGAAAGTATGGTAGGATGAGTAACATGGCAAGGTTAGTGTTCTCTCCACAGCTTCAAACCCGGTTTCAGTGACTGCAGAAATGTCAGCATCCTCCAGGACAAGGAACACTTGCAATGACTTTAGTTTCATGCTAGGACTCCTACCATTTAGCAGGATTACCTTTACATTTTGTTTATAATAAGCTTTCATGCTGGTAATTTTCTGCTCATGACTTTGCCTATAAAAGGCACTATGGGGAAGGCAAGTGCCTTTGCCAAAAGCCTTAAGCACAGGGGAGACAAATGAAGGCCATTTCTGGCAAAGCATTGTTGTCTGTCAATCATGTACTATCATGTGACTGAGACAGCATGGATTCTAGGCTCTTAATGTGATTGCATCTCTCACATATTGTGCTCCTAGGTGGTAGTAGCACACAGTTGTCTGTGTACATAAGGTAGTGGCTACACTGTGTCAGGATGCCCATATCAACAGAACTAGCCTGAGAAAGCACAGGAAATTGTCTGTCCATGGTTATCAGAAGAGAGGTCAGAGATAGTAGAGTGGGTACTATCTGAGGATAGCACCTATAGATGTGAGTATGGCAGGATAACATCAAAATAGTACCTGCAGGCGAGGGCCTCACTCACACAGGAGTGCAGGTAATGATAAGAAATGCAACTGAAATACCCCTCAAAGTGTTAAAACTGCACAAAAGCACAAAGCCATGCACATGCACCACAACAACGAAGGTAAAATAGGAACACTGAGAATGAGCAATCAACCCTCGTCCTTGAGCTCTTAGCTCAACATCCTATGGTAGACCAGTTCCAACCAGTTCACCTACCCCCAGTAAGTGCAGGCAGGCCCTAGACAACACTAGATGGCATAGCAGGAAACACAAGAATCGGACAAACAGATGTGCCTGCAGCCAAGCCTGTAACTAGACTATGCTAAAGATATTTAAAAATCTTTTTAGGTCAGTGTAATGCAGGCGAACAGATACACATTTAAATATGAAAATAGCAAACAAGAGCAAACGCATTTAAATGGATTAACCAGTTAACCAATAGTAAAGCTCAGAACAGAGCCCTGTTCCAGCACTCTTTAGTCACACAACTTCTAACTGCACACTCCTGCCACTAGGGTGCAGGGGAACACTCTCCAAAAAAGATGGCCTGGACTAGTGTTCAAGTTATAGAAACAAAGCTATATTCAGCAGGTCAGGAAGTAGTGTATGCTACAGCAAACAAGGCATACCAATGTCAGAAAAACACAGTTCAAATGAACAGTCACAATGAGCCTTTAACCAGTAAGTTGTAGCTCAGAAGGGCATAATGTACCTTCTCCTCACTCAACAGTGCAGACAACAAACCTACTTCATGTAAATCAACTGGCCTGAAGGCCATGTGGTTAAACACACAGCCTTAGCATAACAAAATTACACCAAGCTACTGACAAGCAGTACTAAATGCAGCAGAATAAGTGCAATTGAGTCATTGTATGAACAGGCAGAGACAGCAAATTGAAGCAATGTAGTTGGAGAAGACAGAAATACAGTAAAATTTTTTTTGTTCATAGGTTACGTGGGAAGGGATGAAACACAATAATGTCTGGTTGAGAAACAAAGGGGGTGGGGGGTCCTCGGCCCTCCCTAATGGTATCTGTCTACTCAGTAGGATAAGCTGATGAGATACAACTGGCAGGTGAGTGCAAAATGAGATTTGTAGTAGGGGCAGCCAAGTCACATGCCAACAAATAGTTGAACACAACAAGAAGAACCCTTACGACTCCAACAGAACAGGAAACTTTTCACAAAACAAATGCAATACTGAAATAAGATACAAAATAGATTTCACCAAAGCTTAACTAAAGAGCTTCACATCAACATTAAATGCAGCAATGACTGATACTCAGAGCACTGCACAACACAGAAACACTTCAGCTAACTACAGGTATTTGTAATTAAAAGAGCAATCCGATGCCTTAGCTACACACACTACTTAACTGCTGCTATTCACATGTTCAAAAAAATTCTTTGGTAACCTTTGTTAACAGACCCTAGCCAAGAACTGTTAAAAGTAAAACAGAACAAAATACATAAAACCAAACAAATGCAAAACTACCATAACATACAAAATACAAGTCATCAGTGCTGAAATACTGAGCTTCAAATCTAAATTACATGCAGAGATGAGTAATGCTCAGAGCAATGCAGACCACACAAACATAAAACAGATATACCATATTGCCATATATATGTAAATGATGTCACATTTGCCTAGTTTCTATATAACATGTAAAGCTGTTTGTGTGTGACAGGTCTGAAAGTAATAATCCACATTAATGCTGCATTATCTCATATTACATCAGTGTTTCTCACCTGCCTTCATTTCACAGGCTAACAGCACAGGCTAACACCAAATAACATACTTCTCTGCGTCAGGTGTGCATATCTGTCTGATGTGTGTGTAGCACTGGAAGTCATAACACAGTTAAACACTTTTCCAATTTCAACTTAGTAATTATAATCAACCTAATAATTATTTATATTTGAAGGTAATACAACAACCTGTAGCTTTAGACATTTATGTATGTTTGATGCACTGGAACTAAGATAATGCATTTTTAAAACAAGTGCAGCCTATTTACTTGACATTTTGCAACTCATGTCTGTATGTTTGAGGCTTCCAGCTTCTACTATTAATACATACATGTGCACAGGTAATACTTGATATACATTTCTGTTCTTTGTCAGTATGGCACACTGTGTTTACACTCTTGCAGCTCAGTCATACCTTTCAACCTGTTAGAGCAAGATGTTTGGACAAAGGCACAAAGGTAGTTCTATTGGGGTGGTTTATCTTGCTTTGTGTTCAGCCTTTGAATCCTTTTATGTTGGCATGACCACTAGACATCTACATGATAGGATGCAAGAACATTTAAGGGCAATAAAGGGAAGGGATGAGAACAATGCCCTATATAAACATTCCAGGGTGTGTACTCATTTTAATAATTTTTTTGCTTTCTGTTTTAGAACAAGTTAGTTTGGATAAAAGAGGGGGTAACTATAAAAATCAAATAGAAACCAAAGAAGTGAGTTGGCAGATAAAACCTGGTGCAGATGTTACACCAGGTTTAAATGAACACATTAATATCAAGTGTTTTAGAGAGTAGGAAGATAAATGGTTAACAGCATCTTTGTTAAAGCATTTTTTGTTAAATTGTTTAATTGAGTATAATTGTTTAATTGATTGTACATTTTATACTTAAATAGAGAGGGGAACTGTGTTTTTATTATTCTGATGAAGTGTTTTATGAAAGCGGAGATTAAAACTTTTTATGCTAATCCAGTTTTTGTTTCTTCTTTGGTATGCAGTGAAGTTTTGTGGTTTTTAGTTTGTTTATTCACTTGACACTTGTGGTGACTTTTTTATTTAATTTCTGATTTTGACAAATCAATGGGATAATGTGAGGCTTGAAGTCACTAAATGATGACATCCATTTGTGTTTCAGACTTCATATCCTTCAGAAAAGTTATGTTACAACAAACCCTATAACACCATCAACGTTTTCAGGTTATAACACCATTATTTAAGATATGTCCCTATTTTTTGCCCTCTGTCCCCCAAGTATGTCAGGCTTTGTCTAGATGTTTTGCAGTAAGAGGCTCAGATGCATGGCACATCATTATTTAGTGACTTCACTCCTGATATCATCCCAGTGATTTAGCAGAATCATGGAAATGTTATGAGGCAGTGGCCATAAATATGGTCCCGCACCCTGGACATTTTGTGGAAATCGGTACAGTTGAAAGTTATGTATGCCTGGCCATTGTTAACAGACTGTCAAGATTGTGTAGCAGTGTAGTGTGTAAATGTTTGTTGGGCTAAGTAGGGAGAGGGGCAGATGTGAGTGTCATAGATCCTTTTCTATCTGACTGTGCATGTTGCTACAGTTGCTGGTGGTCTATCGGCTGTATATGTCTGTAGGGGCAGCTGAGAAATGTCCCATAACACCTCAGGATTCCAAGTACACTGTGACTTGGGGCAGTATATATAGGAGTAGTGTGTAACTGGCAATCAGGATATGTTTGTTCAAACAGTTGTTATACTCTAGAGTACAGTTGGCTTACTGATTTGTTGCTGTGACTGTGGTGTAAATGGTTGTGAGTAGACAATCTTTCACCAATGTCTGTTTTTCCCTACAGTTACATCCCTATAGTGCATGATATATTTGCAAATGCATGAGTAATTCCCCAGAACTGATTTGGAGTAGTTTTGGTCTGACTGTAGTTCAGAAGGTGCTGGGTAAAATGGTTGGCAGTTCTCAGTGTTTTTTCCCTTCTGTTACATGACTGCAGTCATACCTTTCCACTGTCCAGATTTCTATAGACTGTCCAGATGTGTAGCTCATATTTTTGGCCTGTTCACCATAACTGTTGTGGATTTCTGGCAAATCACTGGAATGATGTGAGCATTGATATCACTAAATGATGACAATCATTAGTGTTTCAGACCTGAAATCTAACAGAAAATATATGTTAAAACAAACCGTGATACTCTAGCAACCTTCTAACCTTATAACATCCATATTTCAAATACGTCTCTATTGTTTGGCCTTTATCCCCCCACTTTGTCAGGCTTTGTGCAAATGTCTTGCACTAAGAGGTTGAATATATATATATATATATATATATATATATATATATATATATATATATATATATATATATATATATAGAGCTATAGCATATATATATATATATATATATATATGTATATACACTCCTGGTCAGGGGTCGCCACAGCAGAACTCCGGTCCACTAATGATTGGCAGTCGATTTTTTTTATGGTGCTGAGTTGCCAGCCCGACGCCCAACCTTCAGCAAAGGCATGCCCATTCACGCATGTCTTTTGGAGGCCACTCGACTGCAGGGAGGACATGCAGACTCCACACAGAAGGCACTCCAGCCGTGAATCAAACAGGAGAACCTCTTGCTGTGTGGCAACAATGTTACTGCTGTACCACCGTGGCTTATATATATATATATATATATATATATATATATATATATATATATATATATATATATATATATATATATATATATATATATATATATATATATATATATATTGTGTGTATATATAACATTATTAATTCCACAGGTTTTTCCCCTAATGTTGGATGACCATCCTGCATGATATATTTACTGAAGCATTACTAATTATCACAGCTCATGTGGAGTAGTGGTAGTTGCTGTGACTAGAATGCACGGGGCCATGGGCTTCAGTCTTGCCAGGGCTGTGTATTTTTCCCCTTATGTAAAATGACTGTAATGCATGATATGTTTGTAAAAGCATTACAAATTCCCACAGCTCAGATGGTATAGTGGCATGTTGCTGTGATTGTAGTGCACAGGATCCTGGGTTAAATACTTGGTAGTGATGACTTTTTTTACTAATGTTTAATGGCCCTAATGTATAATATGTTTGTAAAAGCATTACAAATGCCCACAGCTCAAATGGTGTAGTAGAACATTGCTGTGATTGTTGTGCACAGGGTCCTAGGTTTGAGACTTGCCAGGGCTGATTATGGCTATGATTGTTGTGGGAAGAACAACGGCTGATTGAGACAGAGTGATTACAGCAGTTGTAAGCAGGTTTGGGCAGTGTTGTGTGTAGCTAAGCTATGCTAACAGATGCTTAAGCCTCTTAGTTTCACTTAGCACCGCTTATTCATGGTTAAACCCGTGCTAAATTTAAATAAAGAAAAGAAAAAAGGGTGATAGGAAAGTGTTGAAATGTGGGCAGGCAGGGGGTAAAACATTAGGAAAAGCAGCTAGGGATGTGCAGGACAGGTGTAAAAAAGGACCATAGCTCTACATTTCTTCTGCAGTAACAGCTGTGAGTGATGTGGAAAATTTGGAATTTACAGCCTCACACCCCACATGGAGGGGTGTTGGCAACATACATTTGTAGAGTAATTTGAGTGTCGATAGATTTACGTCACTGGACATGGGGGCAAAATGTCGAGCTATGTATGGAGTGGGACAGGTGTCTTTTTTTTATTAAGGTGAGAGTGGGATGTTGGGGAATGGTGTAGGCATGTTTGGGGAGGTAGGTTGAGTAGGATAGTTTGCATTTGCAGACAGACAAGGCACACAAGACAGCAGACAGGGGTGGTATATGACACATGAGTGGGGTAAACACCTTGGACGGGGAGGGTGGTTGGGAATCAGAGGCCCATGAGCCCCCAAATGGATACAGTGGGACTGAGGTCCCCACCCATGGGCAGTCACCACTGCACCTTCATTGCCCCAAAGGTGGCTGTGCTGGGGGCTGGACAACAGGGGCAGCCTGCCCCTCCAGGTGCACCAGGTGTCCCTCTATCTGGCTCAGCTGTCCATCCAACTCAGAGTGGATGAAGCTGCACACCATACCCCAGAACTTGCAGTGGGTGATGGGCTCCTATCCAAGCCCGCATCTGGGGATGGCAGACACTGTCCCCTGAGGTGGTTCCACCTGAAGGTGGTGCAGAACCAGAAGAGGAGGAAGTTCCAGGTTGGGTCCCAGACTTGCTGGGGTCTGGTGCCATGGCCAGATGAGGCGGTACAGGCAAATCCACTGGGATCTGCCTTTTTAAATGTGCTATGGTGTTAAGGTTTTCTAAGATATATTGGTTAGTCATGAACAAAACATTTCAAAATTAGTTATAACAGTATGCATGGGTGTTAAAATTTACACAGAACAACAGATTTGAAACAGATGCATAGCACACAAAACACATGCATAAATGGAACAACAGTAAGCATTGTAACAGCATGCCAGTTACATTGACAGCAACAGGCTGCCAACAATGTTATTTGAACAAGGTATGTTAATATGCAACCAAGTAAATATATGAACAATAACAGAACACAAGTCCCAACATTAGGTTTTGAGAAAAACATGCCCATAGTATATGAATAATAATACAGAGGAGGGGCAGAGGGAGAGAAAACAAATTTCATTAACAACTGTATAGGCTTCTATTTTTCACAACAGTACTGCTCAGTACTCTACAGGACTGCCCTCACTTTACATCTACCTATGGCCCATAGCTTCTGCAGCACATACATACCTGTTAAAGTGTCTACCTGTAATGGTATGGGGCAAACTGTGGCAACTATGGGTACATTACTAGAGAGGGCTTGTACATGTCAGGGTTATATATCTGACAAAGAAGGAGCACCCTGCACTGATATTGTGTGAGTCTGCTACTGGCATACTTCACCTGGATTTCTGTGTTCAAGGTTATTGGCAGTAGTAATGAGTAGCCATGGCAACGAGGCACACCAGTGACATGTATCAGGAAGGGTGCATGGTGTATGCACCTATCCTTCTGTCATTTGCATGCATGGGATTTCTACAGTGGAATAGTTGTACACAGTGTATTTGTCTACCCTTCATACAGCTACTACAAGTATTTCTTTACCTGTAAGACCTGTGGAGAAAATATCTGTTACCACTATCTGACTGTTTCTACAAATATTCAAGATTTCTTGAGTGAATATATGCATACATCTCAGTACTACTCCCTGGATTTAAACCATGTCTGTGTGTGCTAAAATGAACAACAAGGCTAATACATGACACTGAGCTACCAGGGAACTGCTATCTCTTGACTGACTGATTTCTGCCTAATACTCTGTGGGTTAAACAGTCTGACTTTGTAATCCTGAGATTCATGCATGACAGATAGTGTACTATGTATTAATCCTTTGAAATAATACAATCTGGAAAGCAAAGGTTAACACAAGGCAATGCTGCAGGGGACACACTATAATACATTACACAATACTATTCAGGGTTCAGATGTTAGTGCATAACATATTTCCTATTTCATTCATATCTTGTTTTACAGCTCCACAATCCATTGTTTTGCATAATAGCTGGTTCACAGAACAACCTCAGTTAATTCACGCTGTCAAAGCCATATTTGCTGTGAAGAACCTGTACACATTCTATTTCTACAACATACCAGAGTAAACACAAAAGTTTGTGGTATAAGTCTTTATTTTAGTAAATGACACAGTGCTTTACTAATGCATATCCTTTAGATCAATATTAGTCTGGCAAACTTTATTTATTCAGTAGACACATAACACATTACACCTACTGGCAGTAAACATTATACTCCTTCTTATTTATTGCACTATATACTGCAAGATAGTTCTGTACTCATCAGCCTGTCAGTGCAGCCTTGACAGTCTGTTGGCATGGGCCTCCACATTGCTAGCCTTCTCTGCTGCAGCTGTAGGGGGGGAACAAACATTATGCATGCCTGTCTATCACATACTCAGGCTAGAATTTGGTGCAGCTATGGATGGGATACTTACAAACTACTGGAGCATTCTGTGCCCAAGCATCTAGGATCCAGTGGGCCAAGAGTGCCCCCTTCCTATGCTTTAGTTTGGCATAATGATGCAGTACCTGCTCACCAGTTCAGGGGATTCCATTAGCACTTGTGAGATCACGTGCCTGACAGCCCCAAGTTTCCGCTTTGTACTGTGAGCCCTGGTGCTGGCCCTGCAGAAGTCTGTCATCATGGTGTTCAATGAGGGGTCCATCCATGACCTGGGACTCCAGAATGCCCCAGTGCTAAGCCCAAAAGTGCACTCCCTCTCAAACGCCAGACATGATTCTTCCACAGATCAAACTGCAACAGGTTCTGGCTGTATTCCCACCTGTGCAGTTTAAATAAGGCCATATTCCCACCCTTTGCCATCATTGGACCATTTTGAAAATATTGAGCACAGCTTAGCAGTGCGCAAATCTGCTAAGCTGAGTTGAGTAGTGGTTAAAGGGGGAAAATGCCGAGCAGTAGTTAGCAGTGCACAAATCCACTTAGCTGGGCTGACTGCTGCTTAGAATTAACGTCTAAGGAATGCTCAAACCGGCTTAGCAGAACTGAGCACTGCTATGCATTGCCCAGTTTTCATTTAAGAAAAAACATCAGAATTGTTAATTAATTAATCAGTACTGGCATATTATTCAGTGTATATGATTTACTTTACATGATGTCCCCCTATGTGCTTTCATTACATTACCTTGGGTTGTAACTATACTGTATGGGGCACTTGTGTATACATGAGTTATTTCACATGTTATATGCAGTGACACTTCCATTTTGAACCAGCTATACTTCCCTGGTTAACAATTATCAATTACTACATAATTTAAAATAAAAAAAAATAATTTTAACAATGCTTTTCCATGTAAAAATAAAGAGCCTGTCTTGGTATTCGAACTTCTGCATGCAAAGCCAGGAATCTAACCACTACACTATCTCACTGTTGAAGATTTTAACTATACATTTGTATTTAGCTCCTATGAGATGTTTAAGCAATGCTGAACAGAGGGCAGTGACATGCAAACCTGCTCAGCTACGCTTAAATTTAACTTAGAATGGAAAAAAATTAATACAGCACTTTATTTACATGTATTAATACTAATTGTAATTCATATTTGGTAATGCACTACCTGTCATTCTATCAACTCTGTAAGTCTGTATGGGCAATATCAGGATTGAAGTCACTACATAATGGCATACTTTTGAGTTTCAGACTTCTAATCCTTCTGAACATGTTATGTTAATACCAACCCTGTTCCTCTGTCAACTTTCTAAGTTTGTAAGGGAAATATTTAAAATCTGTCCCTATTTGTCCCTCCATCATTTTACACTTTGTCCAGATTTTTTGCTCTAAGATTTTGAGAGTTATTCCTGCCATCATTTTATGCTTTGTCCAAATGTTTTGCTCTACAAGGTTGAGAGGTATGCCCCCCGTCAATATACTCTTTGTCCAGATTTTCTGCTCTAAGAGGTTGGGATGTATGCCCCCCATCATTTTATGCTTTGTCCAGATTTTTTGCTCTAAGAAGTTGATATGTATAGAAAGTGTTGTACATCACTTTTGCAATTCAGGGTGTGTGTGACAGTACCTGTCACACACCCCCTGCATTGCTTCCCACTTCAATTCCTGCTTTCAGTGTCCATGGACAATGAAAGCATTTAGAAAGTGCTGTACTGCACTTTCAGAGTGCAGGGGGTGTGTTGGATCTGCGATCACTACTTAAACATGCCCCCTGCACTCATTCCGTGTTTGTGTCTGCAGTGCTGTTCTCAGTAGCACACCTTCATTAGCATGAAAGACGGGCTGCTGTTAAGGCTATGAGGACATGGTCACCATTCACTCCATGTAGGAATAACACTATTTCTACATGGAGTTTATTGAATCCTGGGGTATATCTAAACCTCTAAAGGATCTCTGGTTATTTTTCTTATTATAGGTTCCCTAAGTTTGGTGGCAACCCTTTCAACATTCTGTTGCCTAAGTTGTTATGCTAAAAGTTCTTATGCTTTGGAGTTATCAAAAATAGTTGCTTAATTGCAATATTTCTAAGCTCATGCATATTATCCGGTTACTCCCTTATTTTCTCTTTAGCACTCTACATTTCCTCCTCCTCGTGTTCTGTGAGATTCCCTTATTAAGCAATACTTTAGCATCTGCCAACTTCTTAAGTAATTTTTATTACTTCTTAACTATATCTTTCTCTCTTTTATTTCAACCTTATTTTTAAACTCCATTTTAATTTTATCCCACTCACTAGTTATAACTTCTGAAGATATTTCTAGCTTCCCCATTAACTCTGGAGTAATTTCCACTGTGCATTCCTTAAATTCCTCTCTTATTAACAGGTAGGTGAGAAAGCACCAATATCTTATTTTTGGTGGTGGTGCTGTGGTAGTGTTGTCACCTCACAGTAAGATGCTGTCCAGTTCAATTCTCAGCTAGAGCGTCTTCTGTGTGGAGACATGCGTGAATGGGCGTACCTTTGTTGAAGGTTGTGCTTCAGGCCTGGCAAGTTGGCACATAAAAATCAACTGCCAATCATTAGCGGACCGGAGTTCCACTGTGGCGACCCCTAACCGGGAAAAGCCGAAAGACACAAACAAACCCTGCATTTTTATCTTAGTTTTCATTGGTGCTTGATCAGAAGTAGTTAATGGATGTGTGTCAAAGTTTTTAAATAGGCGGGTTGCTGTGAAATATAATTTCTATATAGTCTAGCCCAGTTATTGTACCTCCGGGAACAATATGTGCATTCTGTCCAAGTTCCTACTGAATTCACATATACATGCATATACTAATGTTTGGCAGGCTGATCTTTTGTACAGTTGTTTCTTCTCATCTCTATTTGAACCCACATCACATTTTTCAAGACTTTTTGTTTTAATGAAAACCATCAAACAAAAAAAATAAATTCAAAACATCCCCGTGGCGTTGGGTTTAATACTGAATGATTCTAGTTCCTGTAGATAGGCATTGTTGCTTTCTTGCGCTATAGCAGGAGTTCTATATCTAGCTAATATATGGTACAGGACCCTTCAGATGGTTATTTAGAATTGAAGAGATTCTAGTGCATCATGCTGCGTTACCAGCCCTGATATGAGTCACTTTTGGATGTAGATTGATACAACTCCACTTTTTTTCCCCTCCTGTATAGTTTCTTCCTCCTGTCCTTCCTGTTTAAGCTGATGTCTTCTCATTTCTCTGACATGAGTCTTTTTACCCACATTATGTCCTTGCTCACTTCTCATAGCAACTCAAGTCTGCTTTCACACTTATTCCTCTCCATTTAGTACACCATTCTTGTGATCTTCCTTTATTCTTCATAGCAGCCTGATGTCCCTCGGTTTGTATAACCTCCTGAACCTCATGCAGTGCTTAGACTATGACCTGACCAAACTCTAGTAGACTGTAAACATTATGTCTTTACATCTAGACTAGATCCCCCTCAGAGTACCTCACAGCATTCCATTTACTTCTATCACAGCCTTTCATCATGTCCCTGGTAGTCAACTCAGAATGATGCCATTATTGTACATCATTTCTCTGGTGCTTTAAAATCAGTTATTCACCCCCCTCCCAACTGATATGCCCATCATTCCAGAATTGTTGTGATCCAAATGCACCACTATGAATCTGTTTGAAAAGAGCCTGTGCTGACATCTTTGTGAAGACTCACTTTGTCTTCACAATTCATTCCTTACAGCCTCCCCAATCCTCCATTGCTTTGCCCATTTTTACGACACAGATGACTGTGCTGTTTCTGTGGCAGACTAGTCAAGGTATGATAAAGTACATTTAGCATAGGCTAAAGTCACAACACAACTTTGTGTAAACAGTTGCAACATTCCCTATTCTTTTCTAATAGCTTAATTGTATAGGCCTCTATCATGTATTAAGTACAATTGTGAAAAAAATATCATAACAGTAGATGTCCTTCTCTTCATTGTTCAGTATTCTTTACATAAAGGATCTCCTGCCAAGAATAGCCTAACATCTGAAAAATTCCCTGAACAGAGGGTGAATGGAGATCTGAACATATTCATCCTTGAGGTCTAGAGAAACCTAAAAGGCCTGGGGAGAAAGAAGATGAAACAAGGTCTGAAGAGTCTACATCCAGAAGGAAGGTGTCTTGAGAAAGGTGTTGAGCAGATAAAGATCCAGAACTGGTTTTGACATGCCTTCCTTTCAGGGGAAACAAAAGCATTCTGGAGTAAAACCCTTTTCCCACATGGGTTGGTGGAACAGGCAGAACAGTGCCCTGATCCAAAAAGGATTGCAGAACCTCTGAGAAATGAGAAAGCTGTTCTAGAGGAGGTTGAGAAATGCCTGAAATGGCGGGGGGGGGGTTCCAAACCATGAAATACTCCTCATGAATGACAAACAGGACCCAAGAGTGTGAGGTGATCTGATGCCAATTTGGAAGAGACAAAGAAAGACAGAGAGACAAGGGAACCTGGCTGAGGAGAAGGGAAGGCCAAATGTCAAATGGGGACAGGCTTGTGCTGAAAAAAAGGCTTATAAGACAAGGGAATCTAAGACGACCTAGCAGGGATAATGTGCCTGGATCCCTTCTTACCTTTAGGAGGTGAACGTGTCTATCTGCAGACAAAGACAGACTTAGAATGGCAATTCCTCTGAATTTTGGGGCTAGGGAAGAGAAAAATATGTTTGAGTTCCTGCACGGCCTTACTCTTATCCTGGAGGGACTTAAAAATGTCAGCAACAGCTGTCCCAAAAAGATTTTTGTTATCCAGAGGGGCATCCAGAAGCTTGACTTTAACATCATCAGGTAAAGCCTGAAGACAAAGTAAAGAATAAAATCTCAGCACAGAACCAAAAGTGTCAGCCCTGGAAGAGGTATTAGCTGCATCATAGCTCCATTTTAAGGAGTGAAGGGTGACCTGGGAAGTGGACACAGACAGTAAAAGACCTGAAGCCTTCTCATCAGAATCAGGACAGTCATACACCAACTTAACTACCTGAGGAAAAAGAGCCAAAACATAACTGGTCATGTGGAGTTTGGTAATTGATAGCCCTAAAAGACAAGTTGGCAGCAGTATCTACTTTTTTAAACAAGCTTTGCATAGCCTGACTGTCCTTATATGAAGGAAGGAGCTTAGTAGATGGAAACAGCGTAGAACGTTTATCAGAGGAAACTGAAACCACTGAAGGATCAGTAGAAGGGCTCTTATACAAAAATTTGCAATCCTTATGCACCTTGTAGAACCTGTCAGGTTTCTTAGGAGCTGGAGGCTGAGAATCAGGAGCTACAGAGGCAGTAGATAAGGTGTCTGAAAGGGCTTCCAAACAGGAGGAACAGTAGCCAGCTTAGGAGATTCCATTTGTAAATGCTCTTACCATCTATTTTGAATGTCAGAGACCTGGAAGCAATGCCATTTAAAGTTATCCATCATACAAGCAATAATATCCACAATGGATAATTCTTCCAAGGGGGGAGACTTGGATCAAAGAATCCTGTTCCTCAGAACCATAGTCTAGACAGGAAGGAATCTGAGAAGAGTAAGCAAGGGATTCTTTCACAGAATCTAGTTCCTTATCTGAGGAATCAAATTCCCTTAGCCTCTCAACAGGGGTGGAAGGCCAAATAGGGGCAGGGACTGACCCCACTTGAGAAGGCTTTAGGGCCATTAAAGCATTGAACAGACCCTAAGTAAAATCCTGCCATTCTTGATGGGGATGTTTAGCAACAGGGGTAATATGTTTAGTTTCCTGCTTTTGCATGAGTGGGATGTCCATCCTAAGGACCCTTGGAGGTTCAGACCCTTGACAGGGTTCAACAATCATAGTAGGAATCTCTTTCCCTTACTAAATCTGAGGAATCTCCCTCAGTCACAAAGTAATAATCAATCAGGTTTCCCCCTCAATGTCTGCAAAAGACATTGGAAAAGCCTTCAAGGATGTGCAACAATTTGGATCCATGCCAGCCTTCATAGGGGTCATGGCAGAGGAAACCAAATCAAGCACTGGACAGTCTCAGGGCTTTCAGTAGCTTCTATGGAGACATCCAGGGAAGGCTGCACAGCAACCAAATCAGGACTAGTTTTTTTTTGGTCTTCTTGGCAGACGATGACCCTTGGTACAGTAGGACTCCACTATAGTACTCTGAGCCAACAGTTTAAGTCATTGGTTCTCCAGGTATATGGATAAGGAAGATAAGCAACTACTTAGGGTCTTGGGGACAAACATTTGACAGACAGAGCACTGCATTTGGTCATGGGAAGAACCTAAGCAAAAAAGACACTGGTCATGAAGATCTTTAAGGGGAATCTGCATCCCACACTATAATTTTTCTCTTCTTGGATGACATGAACACAAATACAATATAAAACTGAAAAAAAGAGAGTAGAAACCACAACTGGACACCTATCTGAAGATGTCTTGGTAATCATCACAGCTGAAGGGTATTCAGACTGGCATTCAGTAATGGCATTCGGACTACCAGCAAAGAAGTTTTGAGTGTTTGCATCTGTACATCACCTTTATGCCCTACACCTTGCATGGTGAGCACTTTATGTGTCACATGGTGCCTATAAGACTGAGAGGCTCTGGTATGCTGGCTAAACATTAAGCTATCCTTGGCAGGAGATCCCTTCTGTAAAGAATAGTGCAACAGCGATATGGAAGGACATTTACTATACACGAGTGCACAGATGCATGCATGCATGATTACATACACGCTTGCCAATACATAGGCCAACAACACTGATATCACATATACTTGTATTTTCTCTATTTTAGTATACTATTCTATTTCATTCTCACTAAGCTGTCAGCAACTTAAGTTTCTGTGGACTAAACTATGGGTATTTTTTCTGTTTTTACAAGTAATCACAGCTTCAACAGTGTGAGGACTTCTGCTAAAGCCACTTCTATATGTATCTTAGACAAATTATAAAATGTTCTGTTTCTGTGTCTCATCTGTTGCTTTCTGTCACTCTAAATGTGATATTGTCAGAATTCAATTTTATTTAAAAATGCTCGCCCATGTTATATAAGAAGAAGGCTCAGTTTACTTCTTAAAATATTTTTACGCAGAAAGAAATTTCAGATCTGTGGAGTACTGCCCTCTCATAAAGGGGGATATGAAATAAACTGTTGATATATTTATAAACATTTTAAAAGAAAGGTGTTCTAATAGTTTCAGTGAATTCAGATACAAAATTAAAGTTTTTTATTTATTTATTTATTTTTTTATGCATCTGCAGTTTTGCTAATGAATACAAGGAATGATTTTAAAATTATCGAGAAAAATGTTATTTAGATTTAACAATGTATTTGCATTCACTATGTATAAAGTTTCTATGAATGGAATGGTCGTTGTTTTTCTTAAAAAAATTATGCAAACTAAATTGCAAATACAAAACTAGAAATTCTATGCTGATATAATCTAATTAATGTAGTTGCTTTGGAGGGTAGACCCATGCATTAGGTCTGGCCGTGAGCTAACCTTATATGCTACCCTAGGAATATGAAACACTGAGACATGATCATGTATTGCCTATGGCAGTGATGTCAACAATTGTCAGAAAACCCGGAAAAAAGTATGCACAGCTGAGCAAACAGTTACCTCAACAGTAATAACTTAACAGCAAGTTCCTCTGTACAGTCTACTACCAGAACTCATGACTTCTCAGCAGTTATTCTGAAACTAATAAATAGCATGGCCTAATTGAAAGAGCCTTTTATAGGTGTTATTTTCTTTTCCTTAATCTATGTTTTTAACCTTGTCCATCACAGCTTGCTGTTATGAAGCACAGCAACATGAGTTTCTGAAACTTCACATAAATATTTCTTCTCTTGTCTTCAGTAAAGCCAGGCATTTATGACACATCTCAATTCTATGTTTTTTTGTTTTGGAACTCACCGGAATGCTTTTTCTAAGCTGCCTAGCCATCACATCAGTTTTGTCTGTTAATGCTGTGGTCCCACGGGTGTTTTCTCTCTCATTTCATGTCTTTATTAACGATTTCTGTAACACTTATGAATATGTACATGCACCTGTAAGCAGCTGTCACGCTCCTTTACAAATCTTTCAGAGTTAGAACATAAGATACATGGCAGTCAAAAATGATTTCAACATCTTTTGCACGGCTTGTGTGGTTTATACTACCTAAGCAAGTTATAAATAGAAACAAATCCCTCTTGACAATGTTTGTTACTCACTAGTATTAAAATAACTTTTATTGAATCAATTAACTTTTTGTTGCCATGATTCAAAAATATTCAGGTTTCTAGCCATATATGATATAGAACTAAAAATGCACATTCCTAGCTGTCATGTGGAACAGTTAATATGTGAACTTTCTCATAAATTAAAGAATATTTAGATAGCACCAGAAAGAAAGTTTTAAAAGAATAATGATGCTGTTTTTGTAAGTAACAGTAAGATTTGCTGAGAAAGCATAAGACATTTGTATTCCGGTGGAAATGTATGCCATTGTGAACATAGCAGGCTAACTGTGAGAGTTCGCGATGGGAAACTAAACACGTAATCAGGTGATTTTCTCATTGCCTAACATGGGATATGGGTTTTATGTTTGATTACACATGAGGTCTTAAAAATCTGCTAGCAGTCATTATTACTACATGCTTAAACAGATTATGAATCAGAGCTGTAAGCATTTGAAGAGCATTTTGTGATTAAATTCTTACAACATTTAACTTTTATAAACAAACTGACAATAAATACATTTCCCAAAATATACTATAATGGAATGCATCTTCATAAATAAAAGTACAATAGTGGTTTTACTCCAGTGTCCTGCAGAGAAGTGATTTTCTAGAAAAACAATCATTTATGACATAGGGCCAGATGAGCGATCTTCATTTAAGTCAGAACAATGAAGGTTAAAAAGCTATATGACTAAACTTTTTAATGCATGCCGTTTACTCAGAAGTATGAACATAAATATTCATAAAGAAAGCAGAGAAGCATGAATTTTCCTGAAACATTTTGTTACAACATTATTAAGGTATTTTTAGCTGAGGCACTTTTTCTGCCTGTAACCCCTAATGTGATGAATGCAGCATGGCTGCTCCACGGGTGGTTGAGATAAAATTCTTTCAGCACCAATCGTGGAAGCGAAAATGCTAAGGAACATAACATTGTTTTGTTTTGCTTTGTTTCATACAGAAATCATTGCCGGTACAATTTCTAAGTCTGTGTTGTGAATGATTATCCTCTTTTTGGAGATTTCTCCTTTGTCTGAGTTGGTCATATAAGTTCGGGAGTGCAGGATGGCAAATACTTGAAGTTAACTTTTTCAGCTTTTTGTATTTTGGGTGTTATTAATGGTCATGGTTTTGCTGTTCTGCAATACAAAGTAGAGCCCTGCAACAGCTTATACCTGCTGTTTACATACAGTAACTCTAAGATTCCTGTACTTTGGAGTAAGAGGTATTCTCTGAAATACTGCAGTTGCAGCACTAGAATATGAAAAGTGTACTTGCAATTTGTGTCTATACTGCTAAACATGTGTGGTGAGCTTCTGCCTTGTTCCAGTTAAATAATTTTATATATTTCCATTTAGTTTATTTCTGCATAATCTCTCTGTCAAAGGTTTTATAATTGCCAAACAGTCTTTTTGTTTTTTTTTTAATTTGTCAAACATGAAATTCCAGTTATGAATAGTCAATTTTGACAAAAGACCAAGGTGAAAAACTCAAAAACAGATATAACTTACAAAAACTATTAAAAGCAGATAAGACAAGTCATATAGTTAACACTGTATTGGTATGTACATATAACAAAGGACAAAGGGGGTATGTATTAGTTGCACGATCTTACAGTATAATTTAATAGCCATATTATCTCTAGGGACTAATGCAACAGCAGAGGATGAGTGATGTGTAGGGCATATAAAACCATGGTTACAATTACAGCTTGAAAAGAGATGTTGTTACCCAAAAAAGATGACTTTTGGCTGCTCAAAGCATTTACAGTGTAAGATATTTTCCTAATTTGGATATCACTGACTCAAAAGCAGAGCTTTCAAATTAACTCTGGAAGATGGAATGGATGTGAATTATAAGCCAGTACACAATACACTGTGAGCAGATGTATAAGACTGATATGAGGTTCTAGCAGGATGATTACAACAGTAATAAAGGATTGTATGGGAAGTTCTAAAATGAACCACTGATAGATTAGAATTAGATTAGAATTAATAATAGAATAGAATAATAGAATTAGAAATAGATTAAATTAGAATTCAGTGAATCCTTCTTAAGAAACAAGAGTAGTGGGATCCAGCAGAATGGCCAAAGGCAAATTTAGCAGTCATTTTCGTTTCCTTTTATCTATTTTACTTGTATTTACCATCTTACACATTTATTAGTGAAATATTTGATTTTGCAACAGTCTACATGCTTTTTTAAAACATAGAACGTGAGTTAATTTTCTAATCTAAAGTAAGATTCATAGCAAAACTCCAATTCATAAGTTTTGTGTCACATTAAGATGTTCAAAATATAGTATAGTAATTCCTCTTTACTTGGAACAAAGTCTAACAAATATTTAATGACCAAAATATACTCATTAGTCACTGTAATGGACTCTGTCATGTTCAGTTTAATCAAAGAGGGGTACATGTTTGATATGCTAAGACTTGTTTGTGTGAGTCCCAGAATAATGGGACCGAATGAGCAGACATGCAAATTTACATATATCAAGTCTAACATTACATTTTCTTTAGATATTACATTTTCTCAGGTGTAATGCAATCTTGCAGTGACTATACACACACATGCACACACACACACACACACACACACACACACACACACATATATATATGTACATATATATATATATATATATATATATATATATATATATATATATATATATATATATGTGTGTGTGTGTGTGTATATAAATATATATATATATATATATATATATATATATATATATATATAGATATAGATATATATGTGTGTGTGTGCATATATGGGTCCACTTTGTAATTTCGAAATACTGAAATCTCGAATTTCAGTATTCCGAAACCACAAAGCTGAAAACCCAACCACAACTTACAAACTCGAAAACACACAACTGCGAAATTTAAAATCCCATACTCAAGCTACACATACAGTACACACATAAACATACACAACCCCACCCCCCCACAATCAAACAAACTAATCTAAACTACATATAAGCAGGGGGACAAGCCCCCATGCACCCCCCATGTGAGGGGCTGTGCTCCCACCCCTCCTACTTATATAGTCTAACTCAGAGATCGCACAAACAGTAACACAAACGAAACTCACACATACACACACACATCGTACAGTCCCTCAAATGCACACATAACAGTCACAACACCCACTTACTCACACTACACCCCTAAACAACATACTTACACACGCAAACTTACCAAAATTAAACACAAACATTCACATACTGTACCACCAGAAGCAGAAATTCAAAATATCCATCCCTCGGTATTATGAATTTCGCGCTTCTGCCTGTTTCGGAAATGTGAGTATTCGGCTTTGTAAATTCGAAATACTGAAATTCGAGATTCCAGTATTTTGAATTTACAAAGTGTATCCATGTATATATATATATATATATATATATATATATATATATATATATATATATATATATATATAGGGTCTATCTTATTTTGTCAAAATGCTAAAACATCGAATGTCACTTCATCGACACTCACAATATTGAAGCTGCACTTGATCTACTCACCGGAACTATGAAGACGTTCCAACGGTAAGTAGTAGTTGTGCAGATTGTTCAAATTTTTCCCTTTTCCCAACTGTAGTGCATTCTCAAAGCTGGTATATTTAGTTATGGGGGGTGTGAGGGGTGTAGCCTCCCACATTGGGGTGGGCATAGCTCCTACCTGGGTGCATTAGGGATGGTGCAGTTTAGGTTTTTTAATTTTTTTGGCTAAGTGGTTACTTACTGTGGGAAAGTCTTCATAGTAACTGTGAGTCGATATACTGCGGATTCAATATTGTGAGCATCTAACAAGTGACATTCGATGTTTTGGCATTTTGAAAAAAATAAGGTAACTATATATATATATATATATATATATATATATATATATATATATATATACATATATATCAAATTGAGATACGCAGAAGGGCTTGACTTCCCACATTTGGTTGTACAGGGAGCTTAGCTCCGTAAAATACATCTTTAAAGGAACACAAGGATGTTTGACATTCATTATTCCCCTGCTTTTCTGCAATTAATTTTTCATAATTCTGTCCACACTTACCTGTCTCAGAATTACAATAAGGAACCTAAACAATGACCTAGTTTTTGTGAGAGTCACTAAATAAATAGGCTTTGTATCATCTAAATTTCTTAGAACTGTAATTTTAAATTTTCCAACAAAGTATTCACCTTCAATAACAATAAATATATATATATATATATATATATATATATATATATATATATATATATATAGTAATAATAATAATCATGTAAAATACAAAGTCCTCAGTGGGAATCACCAAATTGTATAAATTTCGTTTTGGGGGTCTAAAACCACCAGTCCTGCCTTCAGTGATTTTAAGACTGAATACAGACATTTTCTATCTTATTAAAAGTTCGTGAAATATTAGCTCTGGAAGATGATTGAAAGCTTTGTAAAAATAGTGCAACTGAGAGTCTGTTAATGAGATTGTAACTTTATCTCTTCATTTCTCATTTTGCATAGTATTAGTTTTGTTTCTTCCATTTAAAATAGTATATGTGCTCAAAACATATCACTTTCCTCTTTTATTAAAGAGAGTAAAAGTCTGGCAGACAGAAAGGTAGGAAATTGTAGGATGAAGGATACACTTTGCTGAGCTTAATTTTAATTCTTTAGAAATGATGGTTATCCATTCTTCTTTCCACTACTGGGAACCATATTAAATATTATACTGCATGCAACCAGAATTTTAACCAGTCAGGCAAGATTGAGGCATTAGGTAGGGCAGTGGGTGGGCGTGTCTCCAACTTTGACTGTCATGCTTGCTGCTTACATGCATCTTGTATCTGGCTGATATGTCTTATAACTCATGTGGCTTCCATAACTGCCACATTAAAACATAAATGTAATGTCACTTGGAGCTAACATTAGCCATAACAGCCATGTAGTCCACACTCCATTAAGAGTTAAATAACATCCTGATTCTGTGCTACTTCAGCACAAGACCCAACCTTAACAGCACTTAAGAAGGGTGGTTAACAACTGTTAATCAGCCCAATGCTTTCTTAAGATCACATCTGGCAGTAAAACGTGACAACACTGGCCAGTAAACAGTAGCAGTAGAACATAAAAAAGTTTTATTTCAGCTCCCATTTCCACCTGCTGTCTGCTACATTACCACCACTATTTTGAATCAAACTGCTTTCTAAGCCAGCATCACCCATTGCTTTTTTTTTACTTTTTGTAACGTGTAGTACATGGAGCAGATACATCTCCATGCATGACAAAGAATTATAGAATAATATGTAAGATTCAGATCATAATATATTATTATGTATTCTCAACATGGATGCCAAGATTCACCTCTCAAGCTTCATTCTTGAGATGATAGACATTATGATCTGAGACGAAATCATAATTCTCTGTGTAGTGCATGGAGTGCTGCAATTCTCCAAAATAAAGAAAAACAATAAGCTTGTGAAGAATGTCCCTAGAGTGAGGACCAAACTTAAAAAGCTTGTTAAACACATAAAGGCTCTATAAAGATTGGGTTTTCCCTATACAGAGTAATAGCAGACAGTGCCAGCCAACAAAGAACAGAAGCAGCAGGTAAACAGCTTTTAAAAGTTGTTAGATGGTTTGCTTGCTACAGTAATGAGCAGAACAAGTAGCAGATTGAAGCATCTTACAGTCATAAGGTAAACAGAGGGTCACTTCCTTTCTGCCCAATGTCTGTCTGACTGTGCTAAGTGTTTTACTGACTTTCAATAACCTGTAAAATGTTTTGCACTACTATACTTTTTTTTCTGTAACTAGTAGTACATGGAGCAGACAGACCTACATGCACTACAAGGAATTATGACCGAGTCTCTGATCATTACTAGCTTTGTGTGTTCTCGACATGAACATCATGAGTTACCTCTCTAGTTTTGTTCTTGAGGTAAATTTATTGGCATCTATGTCTCAAAACACAGAATAAGCTGGTAATAATCAGAGACTTACTAGCATCCATGTCTCAAAGCACATAACGCACTGGTTATGACCACAGAAGACTTATTGGCATCCATGTCTCAAAACACATAATGAGCTGGGCATGATCAGTGACTCAGTCATAATCCCTACATTGTGAATGAAAGCACTATTGTATTTGCTGGACTAGACAGCAATGACGGTGCATATAATTGTTTTGTCATGTGTTCATTTTTAGCACACGTGTACAGCCTTAGATTATTCATATAGTCATATATTCATGATATGATGGTAAAGCAGCATGATGCACTAGAGCTTCTTTATGCCCAAATAATCATCAGAAAGGTCACTTTTCATATATTAACTAGCCATAGAACTCCTTCTAAGACAAAAGGAAGCCACAATGTCTATCTACAGAACTAGAATCATTCAGTATTAAACCCAATACCATTTACCTAAGTGAAACAGACTATCCATCTAGAGACTGGGAAACCTGCACCACCACTAGTGCACAAACACAGAGATTCCTGGACTTTGTCAATGCAAATATCTTGGAAAAATGAGTCAGAGTATCCACTAGGAGGAATAACATCTTGGATCTTGTCCTTACTAATATGGAAGCACCTTGCACCATCCATTGTGTATCTTCATCACTTGTTAGGTCTGTCCATAAAACAGTCTCTTTTGAAATAAAACTGAAACCAGAGATCCAGTCCACTCAAGATACCTGCAGACATTTCTTTAAGACAAACTACCTACTCCTAAGTGATGCATTGGCAAGCTTCAAATCCCCACCAAACCAATTTAACTCAACTGAATATGCAGAAATGTATACCACCACACTGCACTAGCATGTAAACAGCAGCTGTGCCCCATAGGAGAAAGTGCAGGTCAAACCCCAAACAAACCTATATGGTGGAACCAGAATATCAACTAGCTTTAGAGTAAAAGGAAAATAATTTTGACCAAAAGCAAGAAGAGTAATTCCTAGACTGTTAGGGCCCTTGACACTGAAATGAACAATCTCAGGAGATTAATAAAATACACTAAAGCCAAGCTTGAGGTTAAAATATCTACTCAAGCCAAAGACAATCACAAGGCATTTTTAGTTATGTTTGTAATTTCAAAAGCACAAGGCAATACACTAAGCTGATTGTGAACAATGTTACCAACACTGAGGCTGAAGATATAGCAATCCTAATGGCTGATAAATTTAGCTTTATCTCCCTCTCTTCTCATTCTGTCCCTCACAATATTCCTGAAACTGGCTCGCCTCCAGCTATAACACAAGACCAAGTCCTAAAAGTGCTATCTAAAGCTAAAAATACTGCATTGATGAATCCTGACAATATCACTAGATGCATGCATCTTACAAAACACGAAGTATGATTTAGCCACACTCCTAACAACACTGTTCAACCTCAGCCTCTATGCAATTTTATAGTAAGAGAATAGAAACCAGCTATAGTCATTCCCCTGCATAAGGGAGAACCTTCCACAGACCCAGACAACTACAGATCCATAAGTCTGACCAGCCTCATATACAAAGCCAATGGAAAGACTTATTATAGAATTAATCAAACAGGACATAAGAAACCTCCAAACACTGAACCTGTCTCACTTTGGATTCATCAAGGTCAGGTCATGCTCACTCAACTTGGTGGATTTTTTTTGAAAAGGTCACCGAAACAATGGATAATGGCTAAGTGGTATACACTGCATACTTCAACTTGGCCAAAGCTTTTGACATAATTCACCATAGTAACAAAGCTAAACAAACAGGGGATAACTTCCTATGGCTCCTGCTGTATGGCCAACTGATGCACAAGTTGCAGATAATCAAACTAGAGGAAATTACCTCCACAGAAAGTGGAGTCCCCCAGGGTTCTGTGCTGGGACCTCTCCTGTTTGGCATTTACTTTTTTTAAAGTAAAATCCAGTACTAAGTTTGCAGATGACTGGAAGCTAGGAAAAGTCATTGAGTCCTCAAATTATGTAGGAAGGTTTGTCCCAAATAAATAACTGGTGCCAAAATCATGGACTGAAATTAACTGCCAAAAAATGCATTATCCCATCCATCGGGAAGTCATCTACCCCAGGGAGCTACCACACTGACAACACACCACTAAGTGTTGACCCAGTTGTACAGGATAAGGGAATTTATGTGGACAGTGATCAAACTTTTGAACAACATTTGCCTATTGTTGAAAGAAAATACTTCTATCTTGTACAGCTTATAAACAAAGGGAATACTTCTAGATCTAGGGATGTCATTGTCTCCCTTTACTCAGCCCTCATTAGCCCAGTCATTAAATATAATGACCCCTTTGGCAAGTATCTGTCCAAGCACATGCAACAACTGGAATACCCACATAGACACCTTACTAAAAGGATACATGGACTGACTTAAAGCCCTGTCACTATACAACCAAACAGCATAAGCCCCTGCTTCATATTATATTTCTTTAGTCACAGAAAGAGCCAATAAGTCTACCTAGTCTGTTACTAAATGTGGATTTAACATTCCACTCCCTTCCATCTGTTTTCCTACCCCATTTCCATTTTTCCACCTGACCCATGGTCTCTTGATTACCACTGAGGATTTCCTCTCCACCACTCACTCTGGTAATCCATTTCATTGGTCTATATCATTCTCTGAGAAAAACAATATTTTGATGATACAGGAAGTAGGTTAGTGTCTACAATCTCCTGCTGGGTCTCTCCTTTTTCCTGTCAGAATAACTCCATGACATCAGTCTGACATGATCTTCTGCCCAACAATCATAATCCCCCCCCCCAGTTTCTTCTGATTTCAAGTGATAAGAGTTCTAGCTCCTCTACACTCTGGTGATATCCATTCCCTGCTATCTCATAACTCTTTATATGTCTTTCTTCTTGATTTGTTTCGAGTAGCTTGAAGTCCTTTCCTTCATATAATCTCTGAACTGCATGAAGTGCTGAAGGTTTAGTCTGACTTAAGCCCTAGAGGTCTGATGCATTAACTTTATTTTTGAAATGTAACCCCTGCAAATAATTATAGTCAAACTGCTGCTCCTAGTGGTATAGTTCAGCTGTACTCCACAACCTTGGATCATTTTCCTGCTGTTTTCTACCAGTTATCCCCATTACCGCCTGATAATGCACACCAAGGTTGCTGTGGTCTAAATGCAGTATTTTGCATTTATATGCATTGGGCCTCAGCTACCACATTTCAGATTACTTTTTCAGCCTTTCTAAATTCTTGTTAAACACTTCTCCATATATTTGCACATTGTTCATATGTTTGTGTCATCAGCAAAGGGGGTCTCCCTTCCCTAAGATATGCCAAAGTGAAAAGTTCTGAAGAGCATTGCATATAGGTGAGACCTCTGCAGTGCTCTACTAATATCTTTCTTAATTACTGACATTGGCCCTCTCTCCACTACCCTCTGCCATTCTGCCATACATCTAGCCAGTTACTGTTTGCCTTATGGCAATATGTTTATCATCCTCCCATATGGGACTGAGTCAAAGGCCTTGACAATGTCCATGTAGACTGCAATTAGTTTTGTTCCTATCAGTTTAATCTGTAACTCTGTCATAAGACTGAATTAGGATTGTCTGGCAGCTCCTTCTGGCCTTGAACCCATGCTGCTTAAGGTTATTATAGTCCACAGAATCATTCTTATTCATGTTCATATATGTTTTCACTGCCTTTCCTATCAGACAGTATGAGAGGATTCTATTCCAGTCAATTCAGCACCAGTTATCTATTGGAGCACATTGCTCAAAAGCCATTAAATAAGGTTTCAGGTCATCCTTCCTGGTCAATTCCTTTTTAGGTGCTGATCTTTGGAATTGACAGCTATACTGGCCAACATAATCAGCTGTTGTTCTAGCTACACCAGCTTTTAGTTAGCCCTAACCTGGAATTCCAGATTCCATGATTTTCCAAGTAATTCTTCCATTGCTGTGACATTGGATAACCGCACCAGGAACATAACAGTCACAGAACAATGAGGAATTTATAGCCCAACATATGGTTTGGACTTAACAATACAGGTTCTGTGAGGAACTGTAAATTCTACAACTTTCTTGCTACAGTGCCTGCATTCCCCACTAGTGCTAGCCTAAGAAGATACTGGATGTAGAACATATGTAACAACATAGCTATATTTAATTATCCAAAAGCCAAAATGTCAATCCACTTGGCTTTATAGCTTCAAAATAAAAATAAACACTGAGTTGTCTTCTGATATCAGACCTCAGTCCACACAGCAATTCAAGAAAACAGGTCGTCTTTTAACACAAGGAAAGTCCAAGACTGCAGGGCTCTTCTAGATTCAACTTTGAGATCAAATACATAGATATAATCTACATGTCATTTAATGCTTCCCAGATCTTTCTTCAGATAATCCTTTAGTGGGGACATAACTTGTTAGATTACAGGCAACCCCCACTTATACAACAATAATTGATAATTAAAGCCTTGTTCACTGTGTAACTAATATAAATTGTTGCCTAGCTACCAAGATATGAGAATGTTCCCAAATATACAAACACCCATTTAAAGGGACATTAACCCTTTTTTCAGAGTTTGCATATTTTATTAAATACCCTTAGTAGGCCAGCTTGTTTATGTAAGTTGTTCAGTTCTGTGTTTTTTAGTTCAAAACAAACATATATCTTTTAGCAGACAAACTCAGTAAGTATTTTGATCATACCTCTGCTATGTTCTTGTAAAATGGGATCTTAAACTATTTTTTTTACTTCTACAGAAAAAAAGCACAGTTTTGATTAGTACACACTGACATATATTTACAATGCTGTTATTTATGCATCATAGCCTCTGACACGTGGCTGTGTACTAAAGTTTCACATTCAGAAAATTTCATACAAAAATCTGAAAGCATCAGTATGATACGGACATTTGCAAGAAGGATTAATTTTAGGTTAGAATGGTAATTAAAATAATTAAGTAACTGTCTTGGCCTGCCTCTGCCACACCCATAAGAATCTGTCCCAGTCCCCAAGTAGTCCCAGTTATCGCATTCACCCCAGTGTTCTAGGACATAAGGAATGAGAGCTGAGAGCTCAGTAGCATGACCATCATCTACTGAGAACTAAGAGATTTTCTGTATTTTCTTAGCCAGCGCACTACCAGCTTAAAAGTGTAATGTAATGCTTTCAAAGCTGGAGTTTGGAATGAATGCATGCTTCTAAAAACTAAAATTATGAAACAGAATGGTCGCATATTTCTTAATAACCTCAGTTCTTGACTTAGAAACTGCAAGAACTGCTGTACCAGACCATCCCAGCTGGGGATACCTTGTGGCAGGAATGCCAACACCTCTAATGAGAAGATAAGAGCTAGCATTAACATCCCAGTCCTATCTTCCACAGCTTGCTCCTCCAAAGTACAGACCACTAATTGAATATATTTCATCTGCAGTCAGAGCCAAGTTCTCTTCACAGTGAAGATATATTTTATCAGTATCTAATGACCTGAGGTATCATTTTATTAGGTTAATATTTTTGGTAGACAAGCTGGAAGCCTATTGACCAATGAAGAACTTCCTACCCTGTATCCCACACATACCTCCCAACTGTTCAGATTTTCATAGAATGTCCAGATTTTTTGCTGCATGTTTTTTGTCTGATCCTCATACAATTTATGGTTTTCTGGATGTTTGTGGCCAATCAGTGAGGGCTGAATTCACTACATATTGACAGACAATTGATTTGCAGACTTCATATCATTCAAAAACTGTATGGTAACACACAACTTTTGATTATAGCAACTTTCTAAGTTTATAAAAGGAATATTTGAAATTTGTTCCCCTGTTATTTTTTGGCTTAGTCCATATTTTTTGTGCTGCGAGATTGAGAGCTATGACCCCATATTGAAACTTGCAGATGCAATATAATCATCCAACTACTTTTTGAATGCCAGAATGGCTGGACATAGTTCACCTGAGATTTATTCCATATATGTGGAAGTCTTTGAGATATGAAGTTATCTCATTTCATGGTACAAGCCAACAATATTTTTTTATTGAAGCCAGGTGTCCTTATATGTTCAGGTCATCAGCAAGGTATTCTAAACAAAGGGCTTTGAGCAGTAAGGGTTTTTTTAATGTTCTGCATATCAGTCATAGGTCTGCAAAAGTAGTCAATATTGGATGGACATGATCAAGATGGTGGCCTAAGTTCAGTATATTTTACTTGCTCTGCATTATGACAACCTTTTGACAGGAATTTACTATCAGACCTGATCCACTCAGGGCTAGAAGTGAAGGAAAATGTATATTTTGTTTCAGGGTCAAAATATATTAGTGAAAATTTGATCAATTAAAAAACCCTGTAAAATATTTCTCAGCAGACCTCTTGAAGAATGTTGGTTTCCAAAAGTAATGGACAACAGACCATTTCTTCAAAGTTGCATTTCCAGAAGATAGTGGCATCTGTGTAAAAAGTATCCTTACAAATAAACAATATGGATAAGAAAGGATACAACAGAATGGCAACAGCTGCAACTTCTAACAACTTTGATCCAACAACAAAATGCTCATATAGATAGTACACAAACAAGTGTAAATAATATTAGAGGAAGACTAGGTAAACTGGAAAATCACAATGAATATTTGCTAAAGCAAAATAACTGGCTACTTGTTAAGATGGATAATTTAGAAAACTGGAAGAAAATAAATAATGTAATACTATTTGGTGTGTCTGAAAGCAAAGGTGAATAAAGTATGGTTAATTTCTTACCAGTTGGACTCCAAACTTTCATGAGGGCTTATCGTACAATATAAAGAGAGAGCACATAGACTGCTCACAAAACATCCAGTTATTACAACTGCTTGTGCAAACTCTCCTCTGAAAATGTATAGTTTTGTTACTGGATTTGATAATGACTGTTTATAGAAAGTAATGGAAAAAAGGAAGGCTTCCTTACCACTGGTAGATTCCCTAAAATGTGGAATTATATACCACATTTTGTATCCAACAAGAGTTAAGATCTATCAGAAGGAACAAGTACTTTTGACATTCTAGAATCCCATTGAATATCTTAAATCTGAAAAGATCAGCAATCTTCACGAAGAAGTTTATTGGAGCCATCCAAGTCTAAAAAAACAAGCAACGAGAGAGATACCTGGGTAGAAGTCTGCTTTTTCTAATACACACACTAAAACATACACACACACACACACACACACACACACACACACACACACACACACACACACACACACACACACAAAGAGAGAGAGAGAGACTCATGAAAACAAAACAGTAATACAATGGACTAATGTATTTATCTAAATAAAGAATACTTTTTGTCTTTCCAGAATTACAGATGCAAAAACTTTACACAAAACTATATATTTCTGATAATCAATGTGTCATAATTTTAATCTTGTTACTTGTTTTAACATATTTTGTTTGTACACAAAGTTTAGTCAAAACAATATATCAATTACCACATCAAATATATTTACTTGGCATTTTAGTATTCTCTCTCGTGTAGAAATATACTACTTCACAGTAATTCATAGTTCTTCCTTTCTAAAATACAGTATTGCAATCCATAGTCTTGCTTTAAATGATTTGCATATTCCATGTGCAGACTGGATCATTAATTTTCATTTTCAGAGTTTAGGCAGTTTTCTGTTAATATAAATCTTGCTCTTAGACTAAAAAGCAAACCACTACAACCAGTCTTCAATAACAGTAATAAACCTAGATATATCTGGTGGAGCCCTGCAGTACTGTCCAGCCACATGTGCACATATATTCACAGTATGTGCTATGCTACACAATCTGATCTTGTGAAAACAGCTGCAGCAGGATCAGCAAAGGGAAGGGATACACAGCCCCCCCACCAGTGCCTAGGTCACCACAGCCACAGTCACAGGATTTGCTACATTTATACAAGTAAATATAGTGGGGTATTTGGAGAGAAGTGACATCCACATGGGATAAGAGATACCCATTCCACTATCATGTGCCCTTTAATATTCACCTGGCCTCATGAATGGAATATACAGTACAGCAGTCAAGGGAGATGTTAGACAGTGGAATTACATGATATTTGGACTACTGTGTATCCCAGCAGAACATGTGGTGTTGATCCCCCACTCTCAACACAGCAGTGTTCCCTTATAACTGCTGCAACAGTAACATCAATGGTATAGCAGCAGTCCAGGCAGTCTCTGGGCAGTAACATAGAAATTGATCATACATTGTATGCTTCACTTAATGCAGGGAAAACAACGTACATATTTATGCTGTTGACTGTGTGATAAATGAGCCCTGTCAGACAGCTCTGTGGACTAGGGAAGTTAGCATGTGTGATGGCTTTGATTGTTCTAAACTAGCAACGTCTACATCCTTTATATGTGAGACATTATTATGTTGTTTTTTCTTTTGCAAACTGTCAGTCTGTGTGTTGTGTAACATTATTAACCTCTGTCACATATTAATTACATCAGACACCTGAAGAATGCCGTGGACAATTTGAGTGAAGTATAGTACTGCAGAAACAATGACAGATGTCATTGCCTGTAACACACAAAACTGCGGACTAGAGTACAGGTAGGTGTGGGCTGGAGTCAGTTATAAGTAGTGAGAATCCCACTGGGCATGCTCATACACTTAGTTAAACAGAGCAAAATTATGTTGTTCCTTGCTCAAAATGACCTGTATATATATATATATATATATATATATATATATATATATATATATATATATATATATATATATATGTATGTCTATACATACATTCATATATGTATACATATCCGTCTGTCACTATCCTGTCTCTCCCATATATCTATATCTAGGTATATACAACTAGATATATACCTATAGAAAGACAGATAGCTAGATAGCTAGTTGGATATATAGCTATAGATATAGATATAGATATATGTATAGATATAGGTATATAAAAACATACATCTCAGTCTCTCCTCAGTCTCTCCCCATATATCCATATAACTGCATTTTATATATATATATATATATATATATATATATATATATATATATATATATATATATATATATATTGGTAGATATCATGCACACACACAGCTACATTTACATATACATACATATACATCCCTGTTATATACATAAATATGTGTGTGGATGTCTGTATTGTCCTACATACCTTGATAATGGTGAGTAAAGCTGCACTATGACACATCTATAATGTTGCTCAAAGGATCCAAAGTAAGGGCTCAACAGTATGTAATGCACTTACATACAGACCCCTGTGCCTACTGGATGTCACCACACATACAGCAACAAGAGAACAGGTGGTGTAATGTATAATGTTGTCTACACCTGCATAGACAGGGCACATTGTTCCTGCTCACAGGCTTGCCCATCCAAATGTAAACAGCCACATATGGCCAAACTGGTAACTGTAGCCACATAGCTAGGATAAATAACAGTTATCTAACTGCTAGGCTACTAGATGCAGATAACAGTACAAAGCAATATCACTCTGCAGACCACAAAAGCTGTTCAACACAAGCCTAGTTTACGTAATCCACAAGTAGTTTACCTGCTGTCATGTATAAAACAGATGTCAGCCATGGCAGTTGTGACAGGTACTGTGATGTATAGTGTGTAAGACTAGATAGGTAGGAGTTCTAATCTCACCTCAGGACACTTGGGGTGTTTGTATGTGCACATGCATCTCCCTGCAAAACAACTGAGAATCCTTCAACTCCCAAACTGCAATGGTTCTGCACTTTTTTGGCTCTTGACGTTGATGCCAGCATCCAAACTGCCCTCTTCTACAAGGCCTGCTGATGTCATCTACCTTAAGACTAACAGCTGCCATTGCAACATCAAACTTAAGCCATGGCATGTTTGATAATTGCTGTGATGTATAGTGTATAAGAATAGATAGGTAGGGGTTCTAATCTCACTCCAGATCACTCAGTGAGTGTGTGTGTGTGTGTGTGTGTGTGTGTGTGTGTGTGTGTGTGTGTGTGTGTGTGTGTGTGTGTGTGTGTGTGTGTGTGTGTGTGTGTGTGTGTCTGTGTGTGTGTGCATCCCCCCTGCAAAACAACTAAAAATCTCTCCTTGACTACCAAACTGCAATGATTCTGCATGTTGGCCCTATAAGTTGATGCTGGCCTCCAAACTGCCCTCTTCTACAAGGCCTGCTGCTGTCATCTACCTCAAGACTACCAACTGCTGTTATAAGGTCAGACTTAAGCCGTGGCATGTGCGATAAGTACTGTGAGCTACAGTGTGTAAGACTAGATAGGTAGGGGTTCTAATCTCACTCACACCACTTGTGTGTGTATCTCCATATGACATAAATGTGATCACCTCAGTGACTTAAGGTTTTGCAGTATTTTGGTTGTAGCAGGTGATGTGGCCCTCCAAATGCATGACCACAACAAGGTCTGCTGATGTCATTAAGCATAAGATGCCCTAAAGACATAGTAATAGTAGACTTGAGGGGTGTCACATGTGTTATGTAGTGTGATGTGTAGTGTGTACCATTAAATAGATAGGTGTTCTAATCTATTTGCAGCCAGCTTGAACTGTGTGCATACTGTGAAATGTACTGCAAACATTAATTAGAAGTTTTGCTATCCTTAATGCAGCCAGGTTTGTGTGTGTATCATTTTACATCAGCTTATGGAATCATAGAATCTTTAAACTTTAGTAGCTTAATGGCCCTAGGACTCTTACAATCCTAGCCAAGTTTTTACCCTTATTTACACTATCAGCAAATATTTCCACTGTCCATGAGGGGCACAGGCAGAAGCCCTGTGATGACATGACAGTCATCCAGCAAATCATACAGATGGCATCTGACTAGGCTCAATGAGGTGGCCTGTTTGCCATTAGGCAGGAGTCTGTTTCAAAGGTTTGTGAAAGTCTGTTAGACAGATCTCTCCCAACAGCATGTATTACTAACGTCACATAACAGGTTAACGTCCTGACAGTAAGTAATTCATGTACCATGCTACCTAAAGATATGCAGCATTTCCACTAAGGTGGGGTCACACATTGCCTCATATGCAAGGCAGAGATCACCTCTGAGTATTCTGCATGCCACAGGCTACAATGACAGTGATTTCAGATGATCCCCAATGGACAGATACTGAAGACATGAAGTTCCCTTGTGAGGGACCATTGTGTTGTGTGCAATTGCCAGTAGTGTTTGGAAAGGTACATTACAAAATGGCCATTGCACTCAAATATTGGCATGCTGCGGGAAGAGTACATGGAGATTATGACTACGTTAATTTCGGGTGACATTGCCCTCAAGCATAACATATGATTCTCTTCTTACCACTGGAGAGACATGGTGATGTAAGGTACATTAGGTGTAAACATGTGTGGCCAGGCCTGTATGCCCAGGGCTATCATCCCTGGGTATGTACATCAGATATTGCTACTGATGTGCTACTTTAGGTGTTACTGAAGGAAATGATGCTACATAGATATTTGCATGGAGTTTATGGCCATTAGTATGGCAACAGTAATTTGTTCAGCAATGCCCTCTTGTAGGATATTGACATAACTCACAGAGTCTATAATCACTCTCAGTTTGCAGGCATCAGCCAATGTTGTCAGCCACAGACATTCAGGTTTTGCTTGTACTGTGGTTAAATGGATTCCAAGCAGTATAAGAACCAGGAATGAGCACTGTTGAACACTGCTGATTACAGATCAGGTATTGGAGGTAGATTCCCATATTTTGAGTATCTGTTCCATCAGTGAGCCACTTAGTGACCCCTATAATGATATTATCATTGATGCTTAACTGAGTGATTTTGTCAATGATGCTTTAGTGGGGGATACAGTCACATAGCTTGGCTAAGTCCAGGGGCTTGTATGCCCTGATGTCCCCTCATCCATACCCTTGGTGACTGCTTCAGACATGTCCACCAGGTTTAACAGTCATGATCTTCCTTTCAGAAATCCAGCTGTGTACGGTCAACTGTTTATAGATTGCATAGATCTTTGCTGATCAGCCTCATGATGATCTACCACATTGGCTGACAGATATGGCTACTCAGGCAAATAGGTCTATAGTTGTGGTGGTCGGTGGATGCACCACCTCTGTGCAAGGGGATAATACTTGTTATTGTCCAGTCAGCTGGGATGCAGCCAGTGGTTACAGTATGATTTCAAGGAGTTCCCAATGGTTTTAATAATCCTTGTTGGATCCCATGTAAGATGCAGTCTGGGATGTTAGCATATCCCATAGATGCTCTCTTTCCTCCATAAAGATGCCAGTTATAACCTGCTCTGTTGATATAAATGGTATGTGACAGGTTGTAGGGATGTCATGTGGCACATGTGGTGGGGACAGAGGAGTGAAGTTGACTCAGAACCTGTGGAATAACTGCTTAGCTATGATTACAGACTTATTGCTCTACGTTGCTATCCCACTAATATTATTCCCTAATTGAATGGTTAACTCTCAAGTGTCTGCTACCCACACTGTGCTATTCTCTCCATGTGCTTTTGCCCTAAGGTACATTGGAACCCACACTTACCTGTACTCTCCAGATAGCATTAGCGACTGTGTTACTGATTGTTTTTTGGTAGCTCCTCCTCATTTCTCTTTCTTGGGTCTACCCATTCCGTTCGCCCTGTGGGCTCACTCTGCTCCCCTACCCTATCACCAAATCCCACCCACCCCCAGTGCACCTAACTTTATATCTCCATAAGCCACACCCCAACCCTAACATCCAATTACTACTCCTCACCAACTCTCTACTCTAAGATTATATATTTACCTATTACTCTTTAAAGTGCCAATACACCACATAGGCATTCACACCTTCATTCTCTACATCTATCCCTATCATCCTCTCTTCCTTCCTCCTCTTTTAAAACCTATGTTAGACTCCTGACAATGACTAGAGTACAAATGTCTAACCACAGGAAACTAAGACTGTGTCACACTATTCTACATATTTTGATTGCATCCTATTTCTTAACCACCTATGAACACCTCACCTTCAATGACTTTCACCATCCCTTTCTACAAACTCTTCCTACAACTAATGCATCCACCAACAACCACTTAAATACCACATCTACATCCTCCTATCTACTTCCTAAGTACCACAAACTAGCCCACATCTCTTATCTTCCATCCAGGAAATCTCTACACTTTTACTCTACTATCCTAAAGTTTATACATAAACTTCAACTGCACCCTCTGTTAGATAGTGACATTCATCCCAACCCTGGCCCAAACAATATCAGTGCCACAGACCACCACAGTCCATCTACCTTTCACATCCCATCTAGACCATCTAACTCTCTCTATATAGCTCATCTCAACATTTGTAGCATAAACAATAAAGTAGCCCAACTTCATGCTCTGTTAGATGTATATTCCTTCGACATCCTATGTCTCACACAGTCTTGGCTAAAACCTTCAACTCAGGACAATTAAATCACCCCACCTGGTTACAATATACTTAGACATTACCGCAAAACTAAAAAAGGTGGAGGTGGTAGAGTAGCAATATTATATAAATCATGGTTACAAGTTAGCTCACTTGATACACATCCACCCATTGACAGTAATGCTGAATTACTCATTGCCAAACTGCAAATCAATGCCTGTAAAGCGATTTATATAATTTGCTCTTACCTCCCTCCTGGAAACAACATTAATACCCTTGAAAATATCCTTAGCTGGCTTTCCACTAACTTACCACAAGAATCCATAGTGCTGGGTGACTTCAACATAGACTGGATTAGCTGTAGTGCAGCTAAGCCAACCACCCATATTAACCTTGATGGTTTATCCCAAACTATTACTTCCCCAACCAGAACACATAAACCTAGCCACAAAGAAAGCACCTTAGACTGGATTCTTGTTAACAGTCATCCCAATACATATAAAACAGGTACCATTCCTGAGGATATCAATGACCACTCACTCACCTACATAATTAGGCAAAGATCTAACATTCCCAGCCCAACCTTTTATAGAACTACTCGGACCAATAAGTACTTTAATCCAGATAGCTTCCAAACTAAACTTAGGGCTTGTGACTGGTCTCCCCTAAAATACCTCCAACTTGAGAATGCAGTGTTATACTTAAACACCAAATTCTTACAAATCCTGGACTCCCATGCCCTTACTCATTCAATCAGAAATAGGACAAAGACTGCTCCATGGTTTACTAAAGACACTAGACAAAAAATTAGACTGAGAAATAGAACATAGGCCAAATGGAGAACTACCAGAAACCCAAACAGACCATCATAACGTTAAACAGATTAGAAATGCTACCAAGAAATCTATACTCATTGACAAGAAAAACTTTTACCTTCAGCTCCAGCATAAACATCAGTATAATTCCCAAAAGTTTTGGTCAGGTATTAATAAACTGGTACAACCAGGACACTCCAAAACACCTACCCCATCAGGTACCTCCCATAGCAATCCTAAGCATATTGCAGACACCTTTAATACCATCTTTATGGAAACTGTTCACTCTTTTGCCAGTTCCCTACCCCTCCCTGTAAATACTAGCCTGACTCCCACTACAATTACCTCTCTTCCCTCATTTCATCTACAACCAGTACCCACTTCCCTCATTTGCCGTCTCCTTGGAAAACTTAAACCATGCACCCCCTCTGCTGATCTGCTACCTGCTGAATATCTAGAAATTGTTGCTAAAGCAATAGCATATCCTATCTCCATTCTAATAAATAGAACAATTACTGAAGGCATCATCCCATCAGTCTGGAAAATCTCCCATGTCATCCCTCTTCATAAGGGCAGTAACTCTACTGAACTCTCTAACTATCACCCAATAGCATTACACTCCTCTCTAGCACAAATCATGGAGAAATGTATTCACCAACAACTATTAGACCACCTACTACAAAATAACGTACTAGCAAACTGTCAATATGGTTTTAGGCCATTCCACAGCATCACCACTGCCCTCTTATCCTTTTCAGACTGTCTCAACAAACATCGCAATAATAATACTCTTTCTTCTGCTTTCTTTATCGACCTCTTGAAAGCCTTCAATATGGTAAACCACCAGGTACATCTGAGTATACTTAAGTCCCTCTCTCTTGATACTCAGGCACTAAAATGGTTCAACTCCTTGTTTAGCAAACAGAAAACAAGCAGTACTTTGGGAAAATAACCTTTCCACCCTTCTTCCTGTTACCTTGGGCATCCCTCAAGGTTCCATATTGGGCCCTCTCCTATTTTCACTCTTTATCAATGATCTAAACATAAATACTCCACAAGCCACCTGCATACAATATGCAGATGACTCTACATTAATATGCTCCGCTTCATCCATATCTGAACTGCAGTCCCTCACCCAAGCAACATTTAACATAGTTGAGAATTGGTTCCTCCAATGCTGCCTCCTCCTAAACCCCCCCAAAAAACAAACTATTGCTCTTTACTCCTACACAAAAGTGTCCCCCCTCCACCTCACAGTAACATCAAACAATGGCACTGTCATATCTCCTGACCATATCATCAAACTCTTAGGGGTAACTATAGATGACAACCTCACCTTTGATACCCATATCAATACTATAATAAAGTCCGTGAACAGAAAACTAAGCTCCCTCTATAGGCTAAAACAGTTTCTTACTCCAAAAGCTAGAACTTCTATTGCACATACCCATCTTATTTCTACCCTCCTCTATGCCTCACTCATTTATACCTACCTATCAAAAAACAACCTCAACAAGCTTAATACCTCCTACTACTCTCGCCTTCACGTTTCATAGTACTACTGCACTGCCAGTACCTCTCATTAACCTTACAGCTTATGTGCAGTTAGCTAACCAACTCTGTACATACTGAGTCTTTCTATATAACCAAGTCAGAGTTTTAACCTGCTCTCTTAGCTGTCAACAGTATGTATTAGTCTTCAACATCTGTGTCATCGTAATCCTGCTGTATCAGATTAATCTTGCTCTTATATTAACTTAATCCTGCTCTTAACTACACCACCAAAGAATTGTATCTTAAACTGCTTGCTCATCACTCTATATACATACTTCCAGTTAATGTATATTATTCTTTCCTTTTTAATTGATGTTAAGTACCTGATCTCTAACTCTATGTTTTTAATGCTCTTTAGTCTTATAAGGATATTCTACAAGTTGTTTACAAATTTGTTCTAGGATTACAAATATATTGTTCTTATGTCATGCTTATGTTTTTTCATCTATTTTGGAGCTTTTCTCCACGGGCATCCACTGAAAATGGACAAACATCCAGTTGGACTAGCCTGGTCAACAAATGTAAAATAAAATAAATAAATCAATAATAAATATTGTATGTGTTATCATTAAGTACTAGTTCACCAACAATCTGGGCCTTTCCTCTGAGGTTACACATGTAGCTACACTGTGTGTTGTGGTTGTCCTTTGTGAGGGAGGCTAATTTTGTCACATACTGTTTCTGCATGATGTCACAATGTTATGTGCTTGTTTTAGCTGAGGAGGGTGTGCCTCTATTTTTAGGGGGGCACCCTCACTCAAACTGTCACACAGCAATGTCCACCTCTTATTGTCCAGCCTGCTAATGGCAGTTGTCCACCAGGCAGGTTTGCTGTGCTATTTGGAGCTTCTTTCACCAGTCAGCTACAGCTGACTCTATACAGTTGTACTGGTGCTTGTATAAAGCATTGGTGTAGAGCTCTACATACTTGCCTGTCCCATCTGAGGGAGGAGGTGCAGTCACGCTATGTAAACCATCCCATAGGAAGTAATAAATTGCTTTGTTGATGTTTATTGCTGTATTTTCTGCAGTGGGGGGTGTAGACGTGAAACTTAGTTTTAATGAGCCTGATCTGTGGCCATATCTCACCAGGGAGGACCTCACAGTGGAGGGGCTGCAGTGGTCACCCATATTGGTAAACTCCTGATGCAGTACATTAGCTTCCCTTGTGGGGATGTCATGCCACTGGTCCAGGGCATTGTAGGGAAGGATGTGGACTAACCTTTGGGCAAGTGAGCTTACTCATGACAAACCAACACAGGTGGCAGTTATTTAATGTAACTCCAAACCATGGTGCAATGAAGTATCTTGATAGACACAAGTACATTTAAATTATCACAACAGGTGCCTGGGTTCATGGAGCTGCTCCTGTGGCTGGCAATGGCTTGATCCGTTCCCCTTCCAGCCATGAATAGCACCAGCAGTGTCTCTGTGAAATCACACTGTTCACCAATCTGCATGTGTAACTGTCCATAATGAATATGTATACACCACCTGCATTACCTTGCACACTGTCAGTTTGAGAAATGCACATGTGGAAGGATGTGTTATCTGGTATGGCTGTGGTGCTGTCCACAGCTTTGACCCACGTCTCTGTGACTGCACATATTTCTACATATTCCAATGTGGGGGCACCTTCCATAGAGTAGGGTTTAGTGCTGTCATTACTAGCATGTGGCAGCATAACCATGATGTTGTATGAAGATGGTGTTCTCATTAGAATGTTTTCCCTCCAGACAGTGCCTATAAGATGCACTGTGGGGGTGTCAGCAGCCTTGGCCAGTACTCAACATCTCAGGGGTTTCAGATGAAGACCATCTCTGGCAGAGCATTGAGGTGTGTTGAGCAAGTCATCCCACATGGGCATGCAGTGGATCCCCTTAGAATGACACCACATGCTAAGGCAGTTATTGATGTCAATCATTTTCTGTGTGTATTGAGCCATCATCCTAGGTTCATAGGTTCATAGGTGTGTACTAGGCAAATGGCCCTGGGGCCTTTACAAGCCTAGTCATAGGAGTACCCTGCCATCATGCCACCTGACCTTAGTTCCCAGTGCCTCTGTTGAGTAGAGCCACTGGAGTTCTCCCCGGGGTGAATTTTCTATTTCCCATCCACTCATCAAGATTTCTCTTGAAGAAGGTTAGTGGGGTGCTCTGCTTGACATGTATGGGAAGTCTATTTCATAGGATGGGCAGTCTCTGGGTTATGAACCCGTCCCTCCAGTACATCTTGTTGATTGTGGTAATGAGATTGAGGTCTCTGGAGAATGTGGTGCGGAGGGACTGGGATTTCAGGTGAGGGTCAAATGCAGCTGAAAGCTATGGGCATACTTGTGAGAGACACAGAGTGTCTAAGCTCAGTCATGTGTCTGCATACAGTCCAGTGTATGTCCCAAGTCATACACACCTGCAGGAACTATGATATCATCAGTATGTTACCTGATATTCATTGACTTGCATCAATGTGTGGTATGGCATATTGTGTCAACTCACAGATAGCTAATTGTGACCTTTCCCATATGTAGCCTGATGACATGGACATCAATGTGTCTCATGATGTAATCACCTATGAAGAATAGGTTTAATTTTTTGGTTTGCATAGGTGTTTGACTGGTGAGACAGTAGTGTATGAGCTACTATGTGTACTGTGGTCATCAGAGGTATGATTATGTGTACTTAGCTTGAACATGGTTTTCTGAGGTGTCTGTTGTTTGGGAATGTGTCTGCAGTGGGTGTGGGTGGAGAAGGAGGTAAGCTGTGCATGTTGCCAAAATGTTCATTGCCATATGTACCAACTGGTGTGTGTGTGAGACACCATGAAATTAAGGTTTGTAATACAGTCACATTTCACACATTGTGTTAGTGTGACATGGGAGTACAGGGGGGAGGACACTTTTCACATCTCATCAGTACTCATTGATAATGCCATTAGCAATATAGTCATGCTTGTGTGTATGTCACAGCAGGCCATCATGAGGCAGTGTCATGCCAGATGGTGAAATGTAACATGTTGTCACGTTTATGTATTGGTTTTGTGATTACAATGCTTTGCCAGGCATGTGGCCCTTGGATTAACCATAATCCTTTTATTTCGCTTGGTCGCAATACCATAGCGGCAAATATGACACTGTACAAGCCCAGCAAAGTTAGAGTCATGCTGCTACACCCTTGGGATTGGCAGCCTGAAACACAGTGTTTGTAGGCACTCCTTGCAGTCAAGATGTGGATGTCCATGCAAGGACAGAGGACTTGTTCAACTTTGCAGACACGACTTTGGCCTTGCAAGTCTACAATGTCTGTCAAGCAAGACAGCAAACAGGATTTTGAGTGACATGATGTGGGAATGCAGACATGTGTTCCAGGTATATAACTGTAAGGTATGACATACATAGGACATGTGGCAGGTTGACACACTTTGGCCAAAGGTGGCCACTCCTCTGCAGTAGGCCTCAGTCCCATGGCATTTAGATATCCACCATTAAACTGTCGAAGGCCAGGTTGCATTAATTGCAGTGAAATTATCACATAACATGGATCACCATCACTGTGGTGCTTGTTTTAGAAACCTTGGACATCTATGTTGTCGGACATTGCACATTATATTGTGACACTGCAGCTGTGCTCCCAATCACCATCTGGTTAGCACCCTAGTAAAATACCACCAGCCCTGGAGCAGAATGCATAATACATGAAAAAGTCAACTGATTGCTCAGATTGCAAATCAAGGCATCTACCTGGAAAAGGGTATGTAAAGCCTACAGAGCCTTGCATGATGTGGGACAACTATGTGGGTGAAGTAACAGACTATGTCCTGCTTCTCATCATGAGCTTCATAGTAAAGTTTTGTTTCTGCTGAGAGAAAAAGTATTGGAGCATGGTATCCCAGGAAAGAGTGGTTGTAGTGAGAGCAGCATTAGTAGTAGCCAGGCACCAGCAATTCAGGGGACCCCCTTGCTTTCTGTATTCTTTACAAGGTAATTGTGTCCTTTCAGTGCACACTGCTTGAGTAGTGTCCACCTGCAGATACCTGTTTAAAACCTCCCACCTTACCTTCACAAGGTGTATGTATTATCTTTCCCTCCATTGTTTGTCTGTGTCTGCACAGACACAGACACCTTGTATTACTATTTTCTTGAAGAACATGATGTAAGTGCCTGCAGTAGTTAGCTGCACACAGGACAACTAGCATGCAGTTCTACACACTGTCCCCAGATCTCTCAGTCATCTGATATTTAAAGCCATGTTGTGAGTTATCATGGAAATGATCAGTAACAATGATGCGCACCTACAGACACTGTACCAAACATAGATTGTTTTTATCAAGGGCAGATCATGCCTACCCTAACCGGTGGACCTCATTCTCTGTTAAACTATGTAATGCATGAGGGGAATATGATTCACTCCACCTACCATGGCCTGACAAGGCAGTTGACAATATTAGGCCAGCAAGCATTGCTGGAAAACTGCATAGGTTATTTACAAAGTACTATGTCAGCTGGTGGATAATCAAGTGTCTGATAGTCATTATCCAGGAAGATAACATTGGGTAGTCCACCACTACAGTGAGGCCAGTCACCAGTGGACTTCCCTCAGAAATCATTCATGGAGTACCCCAACTAGCCATTCCCTTCTCTGAAGTCATGGCCACTGTCAGTGACCTCTGACTGATTACATTGGCAGATGTTTGCAAATTAGGAGATGACACTGAATCCCACACAGAACCAACAGTTACCCAGGATTGGCTGAGATACACATTCAGTTGTTGTCAGAGACACTGACAAATAGTAAATGCCAAGGAATTCACAGTACTATCCATTTTGAAGTCATCCACCCCTGGAAAATATAGTATTGTCCACACACACACCTGAGCCATTACTCAGGGACTTATGGACACAGAGAGTGATCTAGCCTTTAACTGTCACTGGTCATTAAGATGTGGGGATTAATTCAGTTTTGTACATCCTATAGAGAAAGGAATAGCAGGTAAATCCCAGACTGTCACTGTTATACTGTTTTTGGCACTCATCACACCTATCATTGAGTGCAATGACACCTTTGGTATGTCACTACACAGGGATATCTGACAACTATAAGACTATGCAGACTGTATCAAGGCCGTGAATGTATAGTCTGTCTCCTACATGGGGAGGTGTATGGCTCTCATACAGGGAGGTGTGAGATCCCACTGTGTACCTCCCGCACATCCAAGGCAGGTCTAACACATTTATTATCTGTTCTACACGCCTATACCTTCACTGTGGTATAAACAGTACATGCTGGAGAGACAGGTATGTAACCCACACACTACACCCTATATGTAACAGGCTGCTCATGCATGTACATCACACTTCCGCTGTAATGCAGATCATGTGCAAGTTACACAATGGGATGTAGAACAAGACAATCATAACTGGTGTAGGACAAATGTCTGTAATGCACACAGGAAAATTGTAGATGGTTCATCTCCATTGCTAGCTGCAGCTTGTAGATGTGTTAGCTCCTGAAATCATGCTGACACTTATTAAGGGCATCAGACCTTGTCATAGATTAGGGATGCATGAGTAGGCTGAATGAAGCCATCGTCCTTGTTAGCCTTTTGTACACATATGAACACATGGAGACATGTACCTATAGTGCTGTACCTTTCTGAAGACATATTTCTTCTATGTTGACATTCCATCCTGTGCTGTGATGTTTATGGGTTTATTGTCACTGTGTATCCATAGGTGTCTCACTCAGACAATCCTGAAACTGAAACATAAACAGGTCAATGAGACACCTTTCATTGTGTTAATATACAGCCATTATGGCATCATACAACATAAGGTACACAACATGATGTGGTTTACTCATAACAAATGTCAGCATATAGTATCTATCAGTGACCAGTACAAGTGGCATGGCAAAGCAACATTGCATTACACAATTACATTTATATAGCCACCCTGTGCATCAGACACATAGCTCCATTTCCCTGCACCAATGATGAGGATGACAGAGATGTGGCACAGGTATCATCATTTGCAGAGGGTGTTGTGTGGGAGTGCAGGAGGCCTAACCTGACCCAATATTTTGTAAGTATGTGTGTGAGTCTGGAAGGGAAACAGGCAAGATGGACCATGGAAATGTGCTGTGTGTGTCTGTAGGTGACCTGATTGTGAAAGTGGTGTGTGAGTGTGTGTGTGAACACAGTCAAGCACATTGCTAGCCCTATGTGTGTGCATGTTGGACAGCAATGAACCATGCATGGTAGAGCTGACAGTTCACTGTCTCCACCCCTGAACACGTGCTCTGCCATGAGTCACACTGGCACCTCCATGCCCAAGGTAAGAAGCCATGCTACTACCTGACAGTGACTACTATCTGCTGGGACCATGAGCCCATGCCCTGCCATGTCTTGTTGTGGAGAGTACACTACCCTCTGGGATGATGGATGTACTGCCACGATGGAAGCATGATTGTGCACGGCCACTTGGACTCTCAGCAGATGTAGTTAGTGACCACATCCATGAGTCCAATGCTCAACTCCATTCAGACGTTCCATCACAGACAATGTGCATTCCAAGACAGATAGTGTGCAATCTGTCTCAGACCAACATCCTTCCACTGTATCAGTGAACTGATCCAGGGTATTAGCAATGCAGTGGAGGCAGTCATGTATGTCAGACTGTCTTGCATCCATAACCCTGAGCATTCATCTGGAGTTCCTTTCAGAATGTGCCTGTGTCTCCATGATGGCATGAAACATACGCTGAGTGACCCATGACGAGATATCTGCAACAGGTGGTGGAAGGACAGCAGGCATCCTATGAGCACCCCTATCAATCTACCTGTTTGGAACCTCAACAGCTCTTTGGCTATGGCCAGTATTGACACTTACTGCAGCCATAGCTGTCACATTTTCCTGTTCAATGTCCCCACCCTCTGACTGTCCAATATCTGTGGCCCCTGGGGACTGGGTATTTGTAAGCATACTGATTGTGTACAGTGATGATGAGGGCAGAAGAGGGATGTAAACCTCTGGGACAGACTCAGCCCCTGCAACCCCCATTTGTGCCTCTCTTTGGCCACCATCATCATCAGAGTCAGAAGTGATAGTGACAGCAGGTTGTGGAGGGGACAGAGACCAACCCCCTTGGTCACCTGTGATAAAAAATGGAAAAGCAATACATTAATACCTGCACTATTATGCTCTGCAATACGATGTTGCAATATATGTTAAGCTGTTTACACTGTTGTCACTATTACAGACCTGTTTTAACCCCAACCTCATCCAGTAGGACATGATGACATTATTTTCCAAAAAACATCTGTAGTTACTTGTAAATAAAAGCTCTTTAAACAATAATCTCATCAGCAACAACAAGGTACACTGTTGACATTTGTCAACATTCTGCAAAGTTGACATATACAGCAAACTGTAATGTCCTGACAATACTATCACATCTACTAGTGTGGTCACACCTATAAGGCATAGGTATGACGCTAAAGTGTGTACAGTCAGAAACTATCCGTGCACTTAACAATCATGCCAACAGTACATCAATCCAGCCATCAGGCTTGGGATGACACTTTAGGCAATACATTGCAGTAAATCTACATCTGTAACAAAACAGTGTTGTGCTTACCAGGAGCAGGACCATGGCCTTGTCTGATTACTGACGGACCTGTGAAAAGTTGAGGGAGAGGTGATATAGACACCACCATATGTTGCACTATAACAGGGTAATAAGTCTATATATCTCACATATACAATAGCTGCTATGTTAATTGTTATGTTAGTCAAACTCTGAGCATTAGATTCAAATTGCAGTTAACCCCCCCCAAAAAACAAACACCTAATGCTCCATGTATAACTATGTACATCCTGACACACCGAATGCTACAGTATTCCAATGCTGATCAAACTAAGCTTACCTGGACACTTCTGTGGCATGGAAACTGTGGCACCCACATCCACGATATACAGTGGTATGGAAGCCTGGGAGCTGTCATGTGTTCCTGCATTCACCAGGAATTTCTCAGTGGCTGAGAGTATTTGTTCTGTAGGTTCTCTGCCAGTCACACCATAATCCCTGGGCACATCTGCTGCTCTTTTGCCTGAGGCATTTATCTTGTTAGTCCCATGGTGTCGAACCTGCTCATATGTCCTGCTCTGGTGACTGATGGCATTAACATCACATACCAGGTCATGTCACAATGCAGCCACTGTTCCCTGTTTTGCCTCCCCCTGGACAGTAGGATTTCATGGTGTTGACGGAGTACTTCCAGGATTATATCATTCTTGGCATCCATAAAGGGCCCTGGTGTCTTGCATACATTTTTCCTAAAAGACAACAAAATGGGAACACGTCAGGATCACATATGTGGGCGTACACTATGTAGAGATACAGCAATAGCAGAATATCTGTCAGTATCCACTCCTTGATCACACATCTCATATTCCAGAGTGTGCAAACATACTAAGGGTGTGGATGCAACCAAGACACTAGCAACAGTCAGCTATTCCTGTTTGTGCCATGACAGATACTATTGTATGACTACACACCCAACACAGCAGTCCATTGCAGTGTGGCCCCTAGGTGTAATCTCCCCTGACAATATGTCAAAACAAACGTGCCAAAAATAGCAGTGTGCTAGTACAACCACTATAAAGGGACATTTCCAGCAGACCAGTCTGCCACATTGACAAACACCATTCCACCCTTGTTGTACTGTACTTTCCTCTGTAGGTGTAACAAATCTGGAGATCAATGACATGTATTCATTACAGTTCTCAGAATGGCTTATGCTGTAATCCTCATTCCCCTAAGTATATTCACACATATGCATCATGTTTAAACAAAAGGGATACATACCTGATGGAGTACAATACTCCTTTGTTGATACATGCAGATATCTAAACGTTGTGACAAGGCATTTACTGTGTGAATAAACTCTCATACAGAATGATTCCCCTAGCTAGCTGTTTGTCTTTTTTAACATGGTTGTCATTACCAGATGATTGGCTCTTAACCAATCTGTGCTTCTGAAATGCTAATTCCAGCCAACACAGCTGATTTGCAGTATAATCAGTCAATGACATGCAACCATGCAACAAGATATAAGGCCTCCATGTAGATTAGAACCCCTTTCTCATATGTTGTGCTGGAAATTACTGGGTAGAGATACATCACTGCAGAGAGTACATCTGTAGCAGCTACATTTTTACATACAGATGTGTGTGCTACTGGGTGAAGCTGAAGCTGGAGCTAATGCTGTAGGCAATAGACATAGGGAAAGAATGTGAACACTTTGGAGGGCAAGAAGCTGTAAGAGTAAGTGTAGGAGCTGTGGCAGCCTTGTTGTAGAGGCAGAGTCAGATTGAGGGTACCCATGCCACTGCAAATTAAGGCACGTGTTTAAGGTAAGTATGTTAGCCAACAGTAGCTGTACCACAATCAAAGGCAAAATGGTTGGTATGTCCTAGAGAAAGATAAGGGGGGTGGATTAACAATTATGTCACGCAGTTGGACAGGTGCCAAGTCATGTGGGCTGCAGTGACATATTACTGGGCTGCAATTTCAGTAGACACTTCAAAATCCTGTGGGAATTCAGGCTTATGCATGACCTGATATCCTCTCCACTTTCTAGTGTTGTACTAAGAGTAGTTAAGAGTGGTCCTAACTGTAGGCCTTTGTGTTCTATTACTTATATGCAGACATTCCATCTGTAGTGCTTTGGGTGGATATATAGGTGATAAGACAAACATACACATGACAATATATAATGTTGATGCCCACATACATGTATTTTCATTGGTAGAGACAGCTGTAATTTAACCCAGTACCATGTGTACCAAAAAGTACTGTTTGCAATGCATATTACAGACTCAGCTACAGTTCCACTGAGATAGCAAGTGTATTTTAGAAGCTGTAAATATCATTCAACAGTTATCTGCCATTACACACTGCCCTTACATGCATACCTCTCACCTGTACTGATTTTTACAGAATGTCCAGGTTTTGCCCTCATATTTTATGTCTGTTTTTCATTACATTGTAGTTTTCTGGCAATTTAGTGTTAAACATTAAAGACTGAAGCTAGACAATAATGACAGACATTTGAGTATCAGACTTCCATGTACTTCAGAACATTTATGCTAAATCAATAGCTGTTAGTCTATCATCCTTCTAAGTTTGTAAGAGCAATATTGAAAAATTATCTCTATTTTTGGGCCTGTGTCCCAGTTTTATTTATGGATTTGTCCAAATTGTATGGCTTTAGAATGCTGTATTTCTCTATTAGAGTTGCAGTTAAAATCCTATTTTTTACATTAATGTTTTAGCAATTGTATTGTTACATGTTGTAGATATACTTGCATGGTTACCTGCTATTACATACCTTACTTACATTCATTGTTGTGTGTATGGCTTTGGAGTGATGTGTTTCATTAGCAGAGTACCAATTACAGTAATATTTTTCTATATTTCTTTCAGCTGGTTTCCGTGATGCAGTGGGATGTGCAGCATCGCTTAAACACGCGTAATGACAAAAACTTGAGCATTACAATGTTTTCATTTAAACACGTGTGTTAATTAGCAACTGTTTGGCATGGCAGGTTGCACCACTATCATACAAGTGTGATGGTTTGAAATGGGGCGCAGGTGTACATTTTGAACATGATTCATATTTTTACAAAAGTATATATCAATGTAGCACTGTTTAGCATAGCTAAGTGATGCAGTGCTCTGCGTAGTGTTGTGCAAAACATCTTGAAAAAAAAGAAAATAGGGAGATAGGACAGTGGTGAAAAAAGGTGCAAGCAGGATAGTGAAGGACAGGTAGGGATGTGCCGTATGGGTGTAAGAAAGAATGATAGCTATCCATTTCTTCATCAGCAACAACTATGCACTGTGACAGAATTTTTAGCTGAATTTGGACTGTCACCCCCAGAAAGGGGTGACAACAACCTAACTGTGTTGTCAAGCCAACTGGAGCAAATTAAGGGTGTCCAGTGGACACGTGTGAAATGGAGAGTTATGTATGGGGAGATATTTTCTGTGTGACAAGTGCTCATTTTTTTTAAGGTGAGAATATAATGCTGGGGAAGGGACATAGGTACTTGGGAGATAAGTTGAGAAGATGAGGAAGCATTTTCAGACAGACAAGACAGCAGACAGGGTTGGTGTGTGACACAAGAGGGGGTGAATACCTTGGATGGGGAGGGTGTTGTGGAATCTCAGTCCCAGGAGCATCCACACGATAGCAGTGTGTCTCAAGTCCTCACCCATGGGACTGTCAGCACTGGTCCTTCACTTCCCCTGTGGTGGCAATGGTGGAGGCTGGAGTGCAGGGTGAGGCTGCCCCATCAGGATGGTGAGCATGTCCTCCATCTAGCGCAGGTGTGCACCAAACATTCGTACAACCACCCTGCACACCATACCTGGCAGTTCTTGACAGGTGGCAAAACCTCCCCCTCCACCTCCACTTCCAGAGAAGGGCCCAGCCCCAGCCTGTGAGGCAGAAATACCCAGTGCAGCAGGTAGTGCAGGAGCAGCAGAGGGGGCACCACCAGGCTGCAACCCAGACATGCTGGGCCCCGGTGCCACATCTGGTTGAGGCAAGGTAGGTGGATTGTGTTGAAATTTAGATATAAACATAAGTTAAGATAAGTAATAACCAAAACAATGTTAGTAGTAACATAATGGAAGATAATATTAATTAAGCCAAATACATATTAAGGAATATTATGAGGAACACAATAATAAATAACATAACTGTAAGTATGTTAACAGCAAATCAGTATGACATAACCCAGAAGGGCAATGTAACAGTTACTTTAAAAGAACATATTAATATCAAACCATAATAACAAATAGCAGTAATAAATTAATACATTTCATAATAATAAATTAGATAAGATAAGGGGTGGGGTAAAAGAGAAAAACATGCCATTAGTGGCCTCACAGTTGATATTACTACACAGACTACTAATACATACTTCTACAAATGTGCAGTGTCACTTGTGTGTACAGTGACTCCTGTTCTTGTACAGATGATGTTAGATGTACATAGCTTTCAACCTACTAGCATGGGACAGTATGGCTAAGCACTAACAAATGCAAGTACACAACTACAGGAAACTGTTTTACATAGTGTGTTCATACATAATTACCAAGGTGCTCTGTAAATGTTTTTGCCAATAAATTGCATTCCAAGTAATGTCATTTATCTGCTTATCAATGACCAGACATACGGGACATTAGTCAATAAATTCCAGAAAATCATAACAGTTGAGAGGTATGTTCATGTACACTAACTGAAGTAGACAGCCAGTGATTTGTTAGTTTGCTGCCATGGGATTAGAACCTACAAGGTGTGACTCAAGGAAATGTGCACTAAATTTAACAGTTAACAGCTATCAGATTATGAAAGACATGGCAGTGTATACAGGAATACTTCACGCTTATTGGAAAAGAGTATTTATCAAGGCACAATACACTTTATTGATACTGTTCCTGAAAATTGGGCACTTATATAGATAGGTTCATAGGTAGGTACTAGGCTATCGGTCCTAGGGCCCATACAAGCCTAGCCAAAAAATGTACCCTGGCTTTCGCCACCCAAGAAATTTATTTTCCTGTGCCCTTGTCGAGCAGAACCACAGAAGTGATCCCCGGGGTGAATTTCCCATTTCCCATCCAATCATCAAGATTTTTCTTGAAGAGTGCTAATGAGGAGCTCTGTTTGACATAGATAGGTAGTCTGTTCCAGGGTATGGGAAGTCTCTGGGACAGGAATCTATCCCTCCAGCATGTTCTGCTTATTGTGGTGGCAAGGTTTAGGTCCCTAGAGCATGTAGCTCAGAGGGATTGGGATTTCATTAAGTGGAGCATGTCCAACAGCTCTGGGTTTAACATAGCTTTGTATGTTAGGCAGAGATCGCCCCTGAGTAGGCGATATGCGATGGAGTAAAGCTGTAGTTTTTTGAGACAGTCTACGTAGGGCATCTGTTTGAGGCCAGTAATCCTCTTTGTGAGGTATTTCTGTGGTCTTTCCAGTTGTTGTAGATGTCTTGTGAGGTACATACCAAAAGGGGCGTTGTACTCTATAATGAGTGATGAGTAGAGGGGAATAATTACCTCTTTTATTTCTGGATGAGAATCCTTTTGTGATGAGATGAGCCATGTAGAAGGATTTCCTGACCACTGTGGCGATGTGATTATCAAAGGAGAGACTACTGTCCACCTGTGTCCCAAAGTCTCTTACCACATTTTTGGCATTAAGTAGACTACCAGCTATGTGGTAATTCATGGGTACAGAGTTTTTACCAAAGGGGATGACAATACACTTTTTGGCATTGAGCTTCAGGCCATGGCTTTGACACCAGGTATCTGTCTCAGTGAGGCCCTTTTGTAGTTTGTCCACATCATTAGGAGTTTCGATTATGGCTCCTAGTTTGCAGTCATCTGCAAACTTTGTTAGCCAAAGACCTTCTGTGTTGGCCTGCACTTCAGAAAAGTAGATACCAAACAGGAGAGGACCCAGGACTGAACCCTGTGGTACTCCACTTGTCACTGGTCTGATGTCGGATTTGGAATCCGCTATTTTCACAGTGTGGGTTCTGTCCATGAGCCAGTTGGCAACTCATCTTGTGACATAGGGATTTATACCTAGTTTAGTGAGCTTATCTATAATTCCAGAGTGGGGGGTGGTGTCGAAAGCCTTGGCGAGATCTAGATAAGCTGTGTGAACCATTTTACCCTCATCTATGGCTTTGGTGACTGCTTCAAAGAAGTCAATCAGGTTTAGGAGACATGATCTGCCTTTTACAAATCCAAACTGGGTAGGGTCCAGAGTTTGGAGATTACCAATGTCTTTGTTTATGAGTTCCACGATGATAAGTTCCATGGCCTTGCAGACCAGGCTCATCAGACTAATGGGGTGGTAGTTCCCGGGGTCTGTCGTGGCTCCCCCTTTGTGGAGTGGGATAACCGTCACGGTGCGCCATTCAGTGGGTACAAAGCCTGAGATGAGGCAATGATTGAACATGGTACTTAGGTAGGGTGCCAGTTCATTCTGTAGTTCATGTAGAATGCAGCCTGGGATATTGTCAGGTCCCATGGATGCTGTGTTATTGGCTTTGGAGAGTGTGTTTTTTACCTGTACAGCCATGATTATAGGAACTTTGCATTTTTCCGGTATAGAGATGGGCCCTCTAGGGGTTGCGAGGGGGCTAAAGTTAGCACTGAACCTATCTGCTAGAATGCTGGCAATATCAGTTGGTTCTGTATATTTAGCGCCATTGTACTGTAACTCAGAGCAGATCTGAGTGTTCCCATTTAGATTCTTGACATAGCTATAGAATGCTTTGTGGTTGTCTTTAGAGTCAGTGGCAATTTTGTTTTCGTAACTAGCTTTGGAGGATTTTATGAGGGATCTCAGCTTCTTACTGAGGTTGACCAGGGAGTTCCTCCAGTCATGGGATTTTACTCTTTTTTGCAACAGTTTCTTTCTTCTGTTGTAGAGTTTGTTTATGGCAGAGGACTACCAGATTGGCTTCCTTTTTTTGGAGGATAACATCTTGGTTCTATTAGGGATAGCATGATCCATGCACTCGTGTAAGTGCTTATAAAGTGCATTTGTGTAGGATTTGGCAGTCATACCTCTATTGTCCGTCTGCATGGGTGTCATGAAGTTTGCCACTTCTGTCTTAAGAAGTGTGAAGTTGGCTTTGGAGAAGTTTTTTATGATGGTTTCCCTAATTGGGGCTGGGGGTGGGATGTGGATGTCTAGGCTGATTAGCTTGTGGTCAGATCTGACCAATGAGGAATTGACCTCTGGTGTGGAACACCGGTTTCCCATGTTGGTAATGACCAGGTCTAGGATATTGCTGCCCCTGGTGGGGATGTGGATAAGTTGATCCAAGGCGTTGGGATTTATGAATTCTAGAAAACGTTGAGCAAAAGAGTTGGTACATGAGTAGTTTTCCCAGTTAATGGTGGGGTAGTTGAAATTGCCCATTATTAGGGTGTTGGGTTGTACCCTAATACTTTCCAGTGAATCAAGAAATGAGGAGTGTGAATCCTGGGGCACAGTGGGGGGTCTGTAGCAAGCTACAATATGGATTGCAGTCTTGCCCAGAGTTAGTTGCACTTGGATAATCTCGGATGCATTATGCTGTGCAACTAGCCTGGAGGTGTGGATATTCTTAATGAATATGGACACGCCTCTGCCTTTAGTGCTTCTTTCTGGGTTATGCGGCCGAAAGGTGTGGTATGTATTGAAGCCTGGTAATGCAGGGGTGCTCTCTGGAGCTTTGAACCAGGTCTCTGTCACTGCACAGATGTCAATGTTCTCCATTTTAAGGAGTGCCTCAAGTGAGTGCATTTTGAGGTTTAGACTTCTAGCATTGAGTAGCATTACCCTCAGATTTTGCTTGCTTGTACCTGTTAAGGTGGTGAATTTGTCATTTGAACCTTGCCTAAAAAAGGTACTATAGGGGTGGCAAGAGCCTTAGCCAGTATCCGGAATCCTAAGGGTGACAGGTGCAGGCCATCTCTGGCAAAGCATCGTGGACTGTCGATCATGTCGCCCTAGGCAGACAAATACTGGATCCCCTTAGAATGACACCAGAAGCTTAGCCAATTGTTGAAGTCAATCATTTTGTCCTTGTACTGTGGTATCATTCTGGGTGATGGCAGGATGCTACTCATGGTTAGGGTCATACCTGACTGGGATACAAGATCGGAGAGCTCCTCCATGTCTCTTTTCATGTAGTCCAGGGAGGTACGTTTCAGGTCATTCACACCAACATGGACAATGACAGTGTCATATTTGTACTTATTGTGGAGTGACCTGAGTGCATGCATTATGTGGCGGATCCTGGCACCTGACAGGCAGCTGATAGTTGGATATCTGCCCAGAACTTGAGGTACCTTACCCATATACTTTGTTCCTGGAGTGGGAGGAATAAACAGCATTATTTGACTAGAAATGGCCATAACAGAGGCTTGACGCTTACTGTGGGTATTGCATTATATTTATCAGACAGCTTTTTCAGCAGTCTTTATTCATTTCCATTTCACAGTTGACTGGTGTCAGATTGGAACACACATGCAGTGAATACAGACATACTACACAGTTATTTGAACAGATTACTTCTCAATGCACAACCTGTCTGCGGTGGTGCAGCGGTACCGTTGTTGCATCACAGCAAGAGGTTCTCCCGTTTGATTCTCAGCTGGAGTGCGGGGAGTGCCTTTTGTGTGGAGTCTGCATGTCCTCCCCATGGTTGGGTGGGCATTTGGAAGACATGCATAAATGGGCGTGCCTTCATTGAAGGTTGGACATTGAGCTGGCACCTCAGCGTTCATGAAAATCTACTGCCAGTCATTAGTGGACCGGAGTTCCGCTGTGGCGACCCCTAACCGGGAAAAGCCAAAAAACAAACAACAACTTCTCAATGCACAATCCTGCTTTAAAGTTTTATTGGTAATGTATCTTAAAATCTGGCATTTATATACATGCATATCTGGCCATAACATAGCTTACCTTACCCATACACCTTGTTCTTCGAGTGGGTGGAATGTACAGCATTATATGGAACCAAACTGGGCAGAACACAGACTTGCAACTTACTGTAAGTATGGCACTACATTTATCAGACAGTCTTTTTACAGTCTTCATTCATTTCCTTTGTACAGTTGACTGGTGTTAGATTAGAACACACATGCAGTGACTACAAGACTAGTGAGCCCTTCTTACTTTGAAGCAGTACATATCACAGCACCATCAAACTTTTAAAATCTATTTATTACTGCTGCTCCAAGTCTGGCATGTACAGGACAGATAGCTATGTCAGACCTGTAAGAAATAACCCATTTACCCTCATCATTACGTGACTGCAATCTACAGCATATGTCACACAATGGGCACAGCAGAACAATGACTGTTAATCTTGGTAGACCACAACCTCAGCTGATGTTTGTAAGCTATATTACACAATAATTCACGGTTACTTGACTTAACTCATTACAACTGAGTGCACCTCCAGGTGTTTCTGCAGTTACCACCTACTGCACCTCTAGGTATCAAATATTGCTTGTTCATATTTGCATTAATAATTCCAAAACCATGCTACCTACAAGGTATCAGAATATTTTATTGTGAAGCATACATGATGGCAAACACAATTGTATTGATATTTGACCTTTGTCAGTGAGCATTTGTTTGAACTGGAAGGTGATAACTTCATTTTTTAAAGACTCAAGCCACACCCACTGGGAGTTACAGGTACCCAGTCAAGTAGGCACTGAAACATTACTAAATGTATTACAGTTCCCAAGTATGTTATACCTGACTGTTAAGACTGCAAACTCTGTAAATACTTTTTAATCCCAGCAGTACATTATACATTAGGTTATTGATCTGCTTTTTTACTACTCACCACACTCACACCTCATCCTGGCCAAACGCCCTCATGAGACTGCACATTGCAAGTTCTCTCATCTGCAGCTGTTGTAAGAGAAAAAAAACATTATGCATATCAGTTTAGCACATATTCAGTCTGTATACTTATAAATCACTGGGAAGCATACTTATATATCTGTGGGGTGTGCCCAGCCTGTGTTTGTTGGACGCAGGTGTCCAAAGTTCCCCTCTTCCTTCCCAGTGTGGGGGATACCAGTAGCACTGGTAATGTCCCCAGCCAGGTGATTATAGGCTTCACACTTACATTCTGATCCCTGGTAATCACTCTGCAGCAGCCAGGCAGACTAGGAGTCCAACAAACACTCTGGACTCCTGCACCCAAAAACATACTCCCTCACCAACACCACCAGGCATATCAGCAGCCAAGTGACAACTCCAATGAATGGTGTGAAATTCCTGCCTATTGGTCTTTATATGGGATGCATTTCCGCCTTTACACGCCATACTGCAACTTTCAAAAAATCTGTGCGCCGCTTAGCTTCACGTAAAGTCGCACAAACCATGTAAGCAAATATAAGCAAAGCTGAGCAGTGCACAAATGGGGTGGACTATAAATCATGTTTCAGTGGCACTGCACACAGTGCAACCTCGCAGAAACTATTTAAGCAAGGCTGAACACCATGCAGCTTTGCTAAATATAACTATCTTTTATTTTACATTACAGTGATGTTTCAGTCAGCTGACTTATTCTCAAAGCAAAAATTGTAAAGCATAGCAGTACTCAAACCTGAGCTCTACTACACTATACCTCATCACTCTACCTGTCTAGCCACTTGGATAGTATAAGGAAACAATATATCTTCACATATACTATTATGACCTCTGCTAGCAGTGCACAGCAAAGTTGCCTGGGGGTGCATGTTGTTAAATAAAGCAGAACCAAAACAATTAAATACATCCAGTTTCTATTTTTAGGCATATAACAGATGTCAGGTGCATATGTATAAGTGCAGCTCAGCATCGCTAAGCACAGCACCTTGCAAATGTACATTAAATGTAAAAACAAAAAAATTGCTGTCCTGTGCTTAATACTTGTCCAGACCATTTTCTGGACAGTCCACAAGTACGGGACAGCTTCTACACTTCTTCTTGCACAGATTCACTATCCATGTACCTTTGATCTCCCTCGGTAGCGCACCTTAATTAATATGTATAGCACGCTGCTGGGGAGGAACTGAGGCTGTGTATACAGTTCAAAGTCCATTTACACTCTACACAGTGCCTACATGGATTTTATTGAATCCTGGAGTTTGTCAATGTTAAAAAAATAAACATTTTTTTTAATTTTTACAAAATAGTGAATGTCTATATAAGGCATTTTTTCACTGCAGTTTGAATTACACTATAAATGATCATAAATTCTTCTTGCTTATTCTCTCTCTTGGTCTTACCAACATAAAAAAATGTTACATCATGAACAGATAGCCATGTATAGCATGGCATTGGTCTTAAAATTAAACTGTCCTAGGCAGGGAATGAAAAAAGAGTTATTGCTAATAACAATATAGGGAAACTCATAAGCAAAGCAACAGAATTTGCAATTTCCCCATCTATGAGTAATGTAGTCAAAATACTGTAATGGCTGCTCAAATCCTTGTTAAAGCTATGCTTAAATATATAGATTCATTCCTGCTCAACAATTTTAATAGACTCTCTGAATTAAATACTGTTTTCCAGTTCTTGACAAGATTTTTTAAACTTCCAGGTGGACCATAAGATGTGTTCTTATCACTAATAGAGTCAGCAAAAGGTAAAACTAGGGGATATTTGTTTCTCTGTTTTTGATGACATGTCTGACTACAGAATCTAGCAGGCTACATGTATAGTCATGCTTATGTAACACCTAAAAAGCATGTCAATTTCTTTAAAAAATGCTCATCTGATATTATTCATAAAAGTCATAGGAGCTGTCCTTTAACTAGACTAATTTTCTGCCACATAGGGCAGTAGCCCATAAAGTGTAGAAAGAAATTTAAAAAGTAATTTTACAGAACAATTTTGACCCATATCTTACAGTTAAGCTATCCAAAACGACAATAACATAACAATAGTGAACGTAAGCATCAGAGTAAGTGTAGATCAATTCAAGAGGTTAATAACAATTTAATTTGTTAAAAAAGAACTAAGTTCTTTGATCTCAACACCCCACAAACTAAAAATATTGTCCAGATATCTCTCATACAACTTAACCTTAGACACTTCATCCATGTTGAATAGAAACTTGGATTCCCAATGACAGAGTACAGGATTGGCAAAAATTAGGGCACAAGAAAAATCCAAAGCCACATCTATGTGCTGCCTAAAAATACATAAAATACCCCATCATGGGAGCAGGGCATTTTTAGTACAAGCTATATGGCTCTTTAATGAATTCTAAGGAGGGAGGTGATCTTTTAGAGTCAAATGTTATGACAGACTAAAATGATTACTACAGACTATTTAATGAGTAAATACTTTCTGGAAGTAGTATGGTCTGATAAATCTATATTAGCTAAACATTTGGTGTTGCTTAATGCTTCACTTCCTAGATGACTACCCATGTGTCAATTCCCACTTCTTTGGAGTATATTCACAATAGCCAGGAAAATGTCTGTAAAACATTGTCAAAATAAAGTTACATCTTCATTCACATAATTTATAAATATGATCCATGAGGTTTACCATAAAGAAATGTCTGCTATTAAGGTGAAAATAAAATCACCACACAATACAATTGCTGGATAAAATTGAATTCATTAATAGTGAAATATCAATCTATTTCTATGATCAACTTATACTGTTTGGCAGTCAAATTAATTTTAGTAAGGTATATAATAAGAATTGAGATACACACTCGTGCAAATAGCTGTTATTTGTTTATTTTGTTAATGTGTTTTCCTGTATATAAAAATAATAAAATAGTATTAGAAAAAAGTAGGAAATAAGATAGAGCAGAGAGAGAGAAAGAGAGTGACTTTATTAATTTGTCTACAAAACAAGCCTTGAGTCTTTTGATCCTCTTTTGTGATCACTTTTTGTGCCTTCTCCAACTTGACCAGAAGGCATTTGAGTAGGGCAGACAACAAGACACAGCATTGTATGAATTGCTTATATTATAGCTGTATGAAGGGGCATTTGCTTCTTTGGTACGTGTCAATTCCTTGAAGAATCAGATAGGTAGCTCTGTATGCTTGGGCCATGACATTTGTAGGTGTTACTGTCTTTCAGTAAATAGTGTATAAACCTGCTGGGGAGTTACCAAATGTCAGTATGATGATGTGTGAGTTTTGCTTAGTGTTGCTTGAAAGGAGGTGACATTAGTGAACTTAAGGACAATGTTTTTCATTTTGCAGTTATCAGTATATAGGCGAGACTGAAAATGGAGTCAGTTTAGAGATCTATGCAAGGGATAGCCAAAAAGGCATGGCTCTTAAACAGAGCCCCTCCCCCCTCTCTACTGGTGACAGAAGATGGCGAAGACAACAATCAACCAGTTCTTAGCTGTTATGTATGACAACATAGCCACTTGTGACTCCAAATAATTATGGGTTAATTTATCTTCAGAGTCCTGATTTTATGCACAGTTCCAGCACAGGTCATTGTGTTGACTACATTGGCCAGATCGAGGTACACTGCATGGACAGGCAACTTGTCTTCCAGAGAAGTAACCTCACCCTCAAGAGAAAAAAAGAAAACAACTTATAAGGTTAAGCATACAAGATCTACCTTTGTCAAGTCATCACTGGATGAGGTCATGGTGATGGAGGTTTCCTGTGTCTGTGCCTGAGTAAGTTTCATGATTAGACTACTCACAGAGTTTCTCAAAATGTTGTGAGGCCCAATTGTTCTGTAGTTACCGGAGTTTTAAAAGAGCCCACCCTTGAGTATAGGATGCACAGTACCTTGTATTTAGATAACAGAGACATAGATTGCTAATAGAACACTACAACTGTCTAAGTGGGTAGACTATGATTTTTTGAATGGATAAATTAGACTTCCTGGTGCATCTATGATGATTTTCTCAACTCCAAGTTTAAAATTTAGGTGCAGCTATCTGGTTTATTCTGGGGACTAACTACAAATGAAATCAAATATGCTATTAAGATGCAAGATCTAAAAAGACTACCCTGGGATTCAGAAAGGCTTAGACCAATACAACAGCCTTAGCTCAGAAGTTTGAACAACATTCTAATCCTTTTGAATTTTGAGATTTCTCAACTGCTGAAGTTTCCCCCATGTGGTTCTCAGCAGAGAGATTGGTCTTAAGGGTAAAACCACATTCTGATGCATCAGTTCAGGGAAGTGACTAATGCTAATTAAACTTGTGATTTCTTCCAAAAATGTCCAGAGCTCTTGATTTGCTAGGCAGTGTGATACACTGAACTGCAAGGACTTGTAAAATTTTATATCAAGAGGAAAGAGTAGTTGCCATAAAAACGTGGCAGTTTTCCATTCATTCTAATGCGCATGTTTGCGGCAGTGCAGGTAATTCATCAAAGATGTTGAGATGGTTGGTGTATTAATGTGTGTGTGTGTGTGTGTGTGTGTGTGTGTGTGTGTGTGTGTGTGTGTGTGTGTGTGTGTGTGTGTGTGTGTGTGTGTGAGAGTGTATGTGTGTGTCTGTGTGTGGGGGTCTACTTCAGATGATCACACTTTCAAAACTTTGACTTTCATATGGCCAAGACCATATGATCGAACTTTTGAAAGTTCGAACATCCAATAAAAAAGTAAAAAAAGAAAACAATTACCTGAACGGTTTTAGCTGGGGGCAAGCCCCCCTATACCCCCAAGTGGGGGGGCTGTGTCCCCCACACCCCCTGCTATTTACATATACCAACTCCGAGATTGCACTATAGTGAGGAAAAGGGAAATCTTCCCGTTAAATGCTGTATGGAGATCTCCATTATAAACATTCAAAGTGCTTACATGTCTGTGATTTCTGGGACTGTGTGGGTATGAGTGTCTGTTTGTGTGGCAGTATGGGGGGGTACCTTTTCTAACATGATGTATAGGCTGCTAGGAGAACACTTATGTGATCAGATGTGGCAGCACTAGTGCTTACTTCAGACACATGGTAATGATAATCTCTTTGCAATCATTCTTCTGTCTCTAAACCATATTTTCTCACTGCCATGCTAACTGACCAACCTGTGCTGAGCAATTAACATGAGCAGAGCATATTTTATTGAATCCCAGGTTTGCATTCCTGAATAGAGATGTAATTACCACTTTTTAAATATTCAGCTATAAAACTGCATTAACATTATTTTTCCCTTTAAAATTCAAAATGTAGATACTCCTTTGTTCAGAAGTTACAGGCATAATCTCATTTTATACTTAATTTTCTAGTATAATATATTTCATAAATTTCATATGAATAAAGCAAATCATTTATGAGAAGCAGGAATGATTAGGGAATGACTTTACTGGAAATTATAGATTATAAATGGGGATGTAAAAAGTCCTAGGCCTACATCTTCCAACACCTGTTGTGAATTACAGTGTTATGTTGCACTTGTATGGATGTTAATTTGCTGTCTTTGAATCTGCATTTCTGCTCTTAAAGATTTTACTACTATGAACCCTTTTAGAAGCTTTAAATTTATTTTTTCAAGAAAACAACAGTTTTTTGTCTTCCAGAATGTATTGTTCAGAAGGTATAGCTACAAATGAAACTGAACAATAAGTTTAAATAGTATGTCTGAAGATATGAGTTGACATTGGTAAATATATATACTATTGCCTTTGTTTCTTGAAACTAGCATTCTCATCTGCCAGTACTTTGGGGTATTTTCTACAGTTCGTTTTGGTGTTGTGTACCGTTGGGGGGTTTTTTGATAAGATTGGTAAATATATACTAATGATCAAGAAGAGATGAGTCAGTGAGTCTGACTTTTCTGATGTCCACTAAGAATTTTATTCAGGTAAGTGTGCAGATCCTTTTAGACTTCCTCTTTTGTATTTTTTTACCTCTAAGTCCATCCTGTCACTTGTCATGTATCCCCACAGAATTAACTGACCCCCTCTCCTCTAAAGAGACCTATGAAATCCTGCAATGAAACATGAAAGAGGTGACATCTGTATCTCCATGGTAAGCTCAACTTAACCATCTCTAAGTTCAGAATAAGAGGGGAAAGGTAGGGTATCATGTTTTGTCTATAAAGGGCAGGGCTTCTTTTAGTATGGTAGGGAGGAAAAATCTTACCTCTTGTGAAGTTTGCTTGTAACACTATTGCATCATGATGCTGAATAGCCTACCTACCCCTGTTGCTAAATGGTAGCATAATTTACAGTAAATTAACACTTATCAGTCTCCACTAGTGAAACTCAGCTGTAACGTAAAAGCCTCTTATACCTACCCCCAGGATGAGGTACCCAAAATCTGCTCAATCCCACTCCACTCTTCCATTGCCCAAGATGCTACATGAACTCATGTCATATGGCGTACAATCAAGGATCCATCCCTCTATGCTATGAAACCAGAACCCTATAAATATTTTTAAACAGGCCATAAAACAAAAAGTGCAGTGCATAATTTTATGATTTAAACAGGCCATAAAACAAAAAGTGCAATACACAGTTTTATGATGTATTAATAGTGGCATTGAATGGCGTCAGTTCATAATACCTACACTTGATATACTTGATATATATTAGGACATCGAATATTTAACAGTTCGAATCACTAAAGGTCTACCTTTAGTGATCAAACTGTTAAAACATTGAATGTTCAGAAAAAAAAATAAAAACAACAAAAAAAAAAAAACGGTGTAGGCAGGGGGGAAAGCCCCCCTGCACCTCCCATAAGGGAGGCTGCTCCCCCCACACCCCCCACTACTTAAATATATCAACTCCGAGACCACACTACATTGAAGTAAACGGAAATCTTCCTTTATGGAGATTTCCATTTACTTGTTCGTTGTTCTGCAGTTTCGCTATTCTCGTGTCGACAATGTCAGATTCGACATTGTCGGCTTTCAAGAATGTAATATAGACCCCTCAGTCACTATCTTCCTTCATAGAGCAGAGCCTTCCATGACTACATCTGACCTCTGCCACAAGGCCCTACACCTACAAGTTTACTGAGAATTTTTTCATTGTTTAATAGCCAGGACTCACTACATCTGACCTCAGTATTTCAAGAGCTCTGTCACAAGACCCTACACTACAAGTATACTGAGAATTTTGTCATTGTTTAATAGCATGCATTCAGTACATCTGACCTCAATATTGCAAGAACTCTGCCACAAGGACCTACACCTACAAGTTTACTGACTTTTGTCATTGTTTAATGTAAGCATATTTATCATGAAGAACATTGCTGTGCATTAACTTTAACTTTTATCAGTTACATACATGCCTGCTCTGTGAATGAAAGTCTCTCTGGCATAATCCATGCACTCTAAACACCTCTTACTAAGTTGGCCACTGAAAGCCTTTAGCTTGCCCAGTAGACCATACTGCATATGCCAGTTATTTATTCTCAGGAAATAACAAACAATCTGTTTTACTAGCATCTCTTTGTTAATTGTTTTGTTCTGGTTATAAACTGACTGCTGTCAGTTATAAATTGACCTGAAGAAATTGAGTGCAAAACTCCTCTCAAAACCAAGTATGCATACTTTCCCAATATGCTAAAATACTTCTAGGAAGAGATGGCTCTACCTATCACAATGAACACAAATATGATTATTTCCCACACGTATTTGTAACCCAAAAACAACCAATCCCCAATCCTGTGACCTAATTGTTGCTGCAATAAATGTTAGAAGTATAAGAAATAAAACTGTTAAACTACATGTCTGGATTACCCAACATAAGCCTGATGTAACTGAACTTAACTTAAACCCAGCATAAATGACTCCAAATATAAACTTCCTGGTTATAATTCCATCAGTAATGACCGTATAAAGAGGAAAGGTGTTGGAACTGCTTTAATATTTCCCTGTATCTAGCACATTTCCCCTCAGAGCAAACCAACTCCAAAATTCAGTTCAGCAGAGCTTGTTACTGCTTTCTCAAAGTAAACAATTATAAACAAATATGTATCACTGTCCTTTATATCCCTCCTGGTGACAATACAGTTATACTGGAATATATCCTACATTGGATAGCCATGATATTTCCACAAGAAAATATATTACTAGGTTATGTGAAAGTTAATTAATTGGACATAAACTCTAACTCCTCTGTATCTAGAATTAACTTATATAGTTTCACACAACTAATTAATAGCCTCACACCTGATAACAAGACATCAAATTCTCTATTAGACTGGATCCTAGTATCAGACCGTAGCAAATACTCCACCACAGGTACAATGTCAGACTCTCTCTCAGTGATCATCTCCCAATCTGTATAACTAGACACCTCACATACAGTTAAACAGCTTATTTATGAAACAGCACTTAAACTTTCCAAGTGTAACCCAGAAATGTTCATTAGAACATTACCATCTAGTAACTGGAACGTCATAAAACTTCTCCCCTTAGATGATGCTGTAATTGAGTTCAGTACAACTTTTCTAAATATCCTAAATAGCCTTGCACCTCCTAGGAGGAAGAGATTGAAAGCAAGTAATGCAACTTGACTATCCAAAAAGAGTAGAATACTAATGCAGGATAGAGAAAAACATGGAAAGAATGGCAGAAATATAATACACCTCAGTATCTTGCAAACTTCAGAATGCTTTGCAATTGTACTAAAAAGCAAATAATCAAAGACAAAAAGCTCTGCTATAATAACTTTCAGAATAATACTAAAAACAACCTTAAAAACGTTTGGACGTCCATTAAAGAAATCTTACATCCTGGCCAAAAATTCAGCCTATGCCCCTCTCCCAATAACTCACCACTCAAAACTGCAATCCAATTAAACTCTTATTTTATAGATAGTATAACATCTCTAAGCAAGGATTCATCAACATCTAATCCTAATCTTGCCTACCAGTCACATATCACCACACCCACTTTCACCTTCAGACCTGTGCCCACATCATATATAAAACTACTCTTAAACAAACTTAAACTGTGCTCTTCTTCAGCTGATGACCTTCAAAGCGAGGACCTAAACATAGCAGCCAATGGCATTGTCTATCCTGTCTCAATCCTTATAAATAGGTCAGTCTAGGAATCCCATGTTCCTTCTTCCTGAAAAAGAGTTACACATTATCTCTCTGCACAAAGAAGGAAATTCAACAGACATTAATAACTTTAGACCTATAGCAATCTTATCTCCCCTTGCCAAAATACTTGAAAAATCTATTCAAAAATAATTGCTAGTCTACGTATCTCCTGCAGGAAGAACTCCTGTCTCCCACACAACATGGCTTCTGTCCTTCCCATAGTACTAGCACTGCCCTTCTAACCTATATAGATAAATGCCAATAAAGCTAGAGATAATGGCAAACTAGTCTCTCCCTCATTTCTGCACTTGTCTAAAGCTTTTGACACATTTTGTCACAGCAAACTTCTACTCCTCACTAGGTCTCTCTCAGCCCACATTTCTGTGGTTCAAAAGCTACCTTTCCAATAGGTGTCAATCAGTAAAATGGCACTCCATACTCTCTTCTTACCTCCCAGTCACCACCAGTGTATCACAAGGGTCTATCCTTCGCCCCCTCCTCTTTACATTTTCATCGACACCCTTTATACTGCCACACAACAGGCCAGACTAATACAATATGCAGATGATTCCTCTCTCATTTGCATATCTGAAAACATGGTACACCTCAAAAAATTATTCAGGAAATATTAACAGACATATATATGGCTTCGTAACTTACAACTCGTGCTGAACCCTAAAAAAGGCCAAACTACTAATATTTTTCTCCTGAATTCCTCTCTTCTGAAACAACTAAATTTAAAGTCCTCTCTCTTGATAATGCAACCATTGAAGTAACTTTTCACACTAAATTATTAAGGGTGATAGTGGCTGATAATCTTACATTCAACCTGCATATACAAAATTGCATAAGAAAAACTCATCAGAAACTAGGGATTCTTTATAGATCCAAAAACTTTCTCACCAACACAACTAAAATTACATTTGCCACTACTTATCTCCTCTCCACTCTTCTTTACAGAGCTGTCATCCTTACTAACCTCCAGGCTTCACAAAAATTAAAATTTGAACAATGCTATAACAAAGTTGCTAAATTTGCAGCACCCTTTCAGAACCCACCACTGTATAACATTGAAAAGCCTAAATTGGCTAGAACTGCCACATCACCTAACATATACACAACTTCTTACCATATGTAAAATTAACCAGCATCCATCCACGTCCAGCACTAAAAAACATTCTACATAACTATGTGTCCAGTCGGTTATTATGATCCAGTGACCAAAAACTCCGGTCTGTCTACAAATCTAGCAAATCTGGGCATTGCCTGCACTTGTGCAAGGTTGCTAAGGCCTGGAACCCCTTACCTTTATCCAAAAGGTCTGTACCCTCCCTCCCATCTTTCAAAACAATCCTGAAATACTTCCTAGCTAAACTTTGGATTTGTTCTTGCTCAAAACGAGGATAAACTATATTCCCAAATGTGAACAAATACCTTTTCCTTCCTTGCACATTCTTACACTCCCTTCTTCACTTACTTCCCTACTGCTATCCAATTCTCTTCTCTGACCTTCTCTCTAAATATGCCATAAGATTGTTTTTCCTTTACTTCATATTGCAATTCATCTTTGTACTAGACTAACTTACCTTTAATTTCTCTACAAACTGTCTACAATTTCTCTAAATATTAAATGATTGTCATATACCTTGTGTTGATTCTTAACCAATGTTTTTATATTATGTCTAATTTGTTATAATTATTTAAATTGCAGATTTTTTGTTTTATTTTTGATGATTGTAAAATTATTGTTCTTAAAATGTTTTGTAATAATTTGAAGCTTTTCTCCCTGGGCCTGTGCTGAAAATGAGCTTCTACCTAGTTGGACTTTCCTGGTAATCGAATGTCAATAAAAATAAATAAATAAATTCATTTATTGAAGTACAAATATTTACATAAAAAACAAGCAACAAAAAAATAGCGTTCTGTGGTTTGCTATAATGGAAAGCACTTCATAGAGAAAATAGGAATGACACTGCTCTGCAAGTTTCTATACTGCAGTTGATTAATAAAGCTGTTTAATTTGGGCATCTGAATACTGTACGTTTCATTCACTCTGTGAAGCTGCGTGGTCAGGCTATGTTTTGGTTCAGTTATATTGTTTACAGAAGAAATATTTTGTGGTCGCTTTTACTTTTTTGGTCCCTCTTTTTTGAAAATACTTGTGATCTTCTCAAATTTATTCTTTAAATTCCTTCCATGGTTGTAAATAACTAAAGGGTCATTCCCCATCATTGACAAATCTTGTCATCACATTTAACATATTCCAGTTGTTTTTAATAATGCTTTTAATTGGCCCTGCTTGAATGTTGTATTTAGCACTAAAGATCTCTCAAAGTTAACTTTCCTAGCACTAGGGTAAGAATTTGCCTTAGCAACCATGGCCATCCCCTCACCTAATAACAGCATGTGCTTAGAATATCTACCTTCTGTAACTTCCATACTCAATTGATTCACAAACTCCTGAGAGTAACCATGCTTTGATTTTTTTTCATTGCATCACTTTCTTTATAGAATATTTCATCATCAGAGAATTGACCCTTTACTATACTTTTCCCAAACCACCGGATGGTACCTGGAAAAATGCAAGCAGGAATTTGAGATACAACTCCTAGAGAGCACATATCCTCCTCTTCCTTCAAAGCAACAAGATCAGGCATGTTTTCCTTCATTATAGGCAGTAGTAGTCATTACCTTCCATATTTTTATTTACTTTGCTCATTTTAGTCTCAATCAGGCTATTTTGTATAAAGTTCTTTCTATTTACTGCAGTCCCAGTTATATTTTTATTTCCAGTAACATGCATTCCCAGTCTAAGCATTGATATACTTCTCAGCTTTCTCTCTTTTAAGATGATGATTTTCATCAGTTAAAAAAATAAAACTTATTTTTTAAAATGCAGATAATAATATGGTATTAATTTATTGGCCAGAAGCAATATCTACAACTAAGAACTGGTATTACCATGGCACAGGTAATCAAGAAACAGGTGTAGCAGGATCTACTTTTAATTCATTTTTATATGTTGCTGATGAAATTGACATTGCCAAAGTGAGTAGCATTTCCACCTCACAACAAGATATTCTCCAATTCAGATCTTGACTGGGGTACTTTCTCTGCATAGTCTGCATGCCCTCCCTGCTGCTCTGTCAATTTTTCTAGCTTCCAAGTTTCCTCCTATCACCACCGACATATGGTAGGTGAACTGATACTCTCCAAAATGCCAGCAGGTATCTATGTGGTACATCTGTAACTGATAATGTGTGGGTGTGTGTTTTTTTAAAACACTAATACCATCTCTATAAGAGATTTCAATGCCTTGTGCTTATTGGCTGCCAGGATTGGCTCTGACATTGCTGCACTGCTATAAAGGATAAAGTGGATTATCCAAAAAAATATGTCTGGTCTTCTGCCATACTCTGTCAGAATGAGAAAGCCATAACTTATGAATGGATTTTCAGGCCACTGACCACAGCCCTTCAGCTTCTTATGAACTTCTGTCATAGAGCTGTGGCAAATGCTTAACAACCTATCCTTTTAGAACCAATCATAATGTAAAGGGCGTGGCTTCTAATGATGAGCAGTCTTAGGTAAGAGAATACTGAGATAAGATGGTATCTGGATTGGTAGAGAAGTGAAATTTAAAACAATTTATGAAGCCGTGAATACCTAGTTCTGAATTAGGAATTGCATTTGTTGGAGAAGGTGGTTGAACCTCAAGTATATGTTAACAGATTGTTTTATCTTTTGTCAAAAAACATACAATTTTATAAAATTAGCTTTCTTGATACATTATTTAAAAAGACAAGAAGAATTAAGGAGACTGGCATTATTAAAAATTTTGCATGACTGTGAGAGGCAGTCTCTAAAACGTATTTTAAGTTTTAAATTGTGGAATAACCCGGTCAATAGTCTCACCTCTAAGCTCATACAGAAAATGTTTGCCATGCAGAACAGTTAGAGTTTATATTAAAAAAAAAGAAATATGACCTGAGTTGTGATATGTGGAAGACAATCCGATATACAAAAGTATTGCAACCAAATAGTAGTTGGACCAGGTAAAGCAGAGATGAGTGATCACATATCATGCAGAGATTTTAATCTTTTACTGATGCATTGCAGTGAGACAGTAGAAAAGGAGAAAACATTAGGGATATGATCAGCTTAACAATAGGTAAGAAATAATGGATATGAGAAAAAATTCCTTCTGTGTTGTATCCTTATGCCCCTATAAATTCAAAAGGACTTCATCAGAACATCTGAAAATGCACTCAAATATAACCCTTGAAAGATCATATGACATATAACAGCTTATCTAAAACAAGTACAACTCTTAAAAACACTTTAGTAAAATGTTAAAACACTGGTAAAATTTACAAAATCTCTTTTGTAAAACTATAACTTAGTGGGTAGTAGTTTTATTGAACTTTATATAGAAATAACATAATTCAAACCAGGAACTTTTGTTTCATTTAGTCTTAATTGCCATACATGTTCCAAGTACTCTAGACAATTCTTTTTAATTTTGAGGTTCAGATGGTTTGATGAAGTCCTTTTGAATTTATTGGGGTGAAGGTGCTCAACATTAAAGTACATTTTCCTGTGTGTGGATTATCTCCTGGGTTCGCATTTTGTTGGTTTGGTTAACAATATCAAATTAACAGATGGAGGTCCTCAAATTTTTCATGTCAATGTTCAATAACAAACAAGGAAGCATGGTTCTAACTATTAAAGACAAAAACCAAGGAGGAATGAATACATATATAGACTGAAGGCCTGATGGGAGGCTAGTTGTCCAAGATGAGACTGGACATAGTACAAAGCCATCACAGAAAACATGCAAAATAATAAGATAGTTTCCCATAGCTCTGGTGAATCCTTTAGAAGAATTATGCATCAGGTCAGTGACAACAGAAGAAATGACAGAACACTATGGTGATGGTGATTCACAAAGTGTGCTGCAATAAAAACTCAGAAACTACTGAGAAGTTTACCTAACCTCAGTGTCAGAAAAAGTGATGGAGAAAACAGTAAAGAAAAGGCTGATGGCATAACTGGTCAAAGTAACTTTCAGGGACTTTACTATAGAATTTAAAATACCTTATTATTCATAACTTATCCAGATCCAGTTTAATGAGTGGATTATCATTGATGTAAAAGCAAGCAATGCCTTGAGTTCAGCATATCCTTTAACTCAGCAACATACAAAGGCAGATAAGCAAACTGGAGTGGCTGGAAGTATACCAAAGCCTAGCACAGATGACAGCATCAACACTAAGAGAGACAGCAGTAGGTGGACTCTTTCTGAAGACAGTGATGTTCTACATGGGTTAGCACATGTACCAGTGCACTTCAGAGTATTTCTCTTAGACATTTCAATGTACCTTTGAGGGATGTCTAGTGTCTTCTGGAGAGCAGTAAACTAAGGACAATGCTTAAGTATGAAAAGACAAGCCTAGTGAATGATCTGAAAAGATGGAAGTATTGGATAAAGGTCACCATTTTTTAATGGGTATAATGCAGGGTGCTCCAATTTGAGCAGTGTAACCTACTGGATGAGTAACGTTACAGTAAATGATCTATAGGTCATTACAATGATGATAATGGATCACCACATACAATGTTAAAAAGGGGATAAAGTCCAATAAAATGCTGAAGTGACATCTTCTGAGAAATGGACTATAGAAACAGAGATATTATCATACTTCTCTGTAGGAGATGACTGAGGCCAGAGGTGGAGTTGTGAGTGTATTTCTATGAAATGTATATAAGAACAATAAGAAGGATAGTGAAAGAAGCTAATTAGAAAAAAATAGATGTTTAAACATTAGTCTTTTGAAGACAAGAGTGGGCAAGATATCCTGCAGACTCACAACATAAGATTGTGAAGTAAAACATAACTAAAAGTAGATGGGAAGCAGTAGAGATCCCAATCATATAATGATTCAAGTAGCTTCTTTCTTGCTATAAGGAAGTGTTGCCTTAAGAAAAGGGTGGTGTATACATTACATAAGTTGCTAGAATGTGAGGCGGAATAAAGAAGACATTCAGAATACATTATTTAAATCATCCAAACTTTTATTGCAATGGGATTAGCTGAGTGTTTTCAGTCAACACACATTTAGTTGCAGAGTTACTTGACTTAGTGGGCATTACAGAACCTTGGAAGCAAGAAAGACTCCCTTTACCTCCAAGGCCGATTCACATTGAATTCAACATATTTAGAAAGATGTGATTGAGAAAAGGCATGATCCCACATGAAGGACAGATGATTTTACCCCCTTCAAAAACAGTTTTCTTGTTGTTCAATGTGCAGGTTTTTTGATGTTCATTGTTAAATTGACAGGTCCTATTGCTGCCTTTGCAGTTACAATGTTTTAAGTTGTGATTAAAAGTAGCTATGATTAATTACTATAATCATTCAAAAGAAACTGAAATGTCTGGCAACGGACTTTAAAGCAAAATGGAGGGGGAACTGTAACATTCTAGCTGCACGCTTTGAACATATTAGAAATAATCTTCTATTGGCAATAACATGATCTAACTTGCTCATAGTTTAACTAGTGTGAAATAGATAGGTAGGGTGGTGCCTATCAGGGTCCCTGCTCTTAAGTGACTCTATAGATAGAGTGATTACCTGAGGATAGGTAAGGCTTCTTTTTATTGTTAACAGTTTTAAAGTCTAAGACTTGCAAATTAACATCCAGAATTAGCAATACTGAATGTGTGAATGTAGAGATGAACATATTAATTTTCAGAGCTCTATGCCTCACGTCCATTCCTCTTTCACACTAGTACTATTAGTACACAATTTTAAACAAGAACAGTACTTGTCAACATTTGTTGCTCTTCTGTAATTTATTTTTTTATAATTCTGAGACACACAATTATGTCTCTTGAAATTGCAGTTTGTTAGGTTAGAGTTTTGTCATTTTGCAAGACAGATGCAGAAATGGGTTTCTGCCTCCACAATTTATAGTAGAGTTTCCAATTATTACTATTTGACTAATAGTGTAGAAAGGACAGCAACAGTACAGCATAATATAGTTTGTGATGCAAAAAGTGTGCCATTTTTACATTTTTATTTTGTTGACTAGGACAGACCCCTGACATTTTTCTTGGAGTTGAAAATTACTAGCATGATCTCATGAAGGTCTGAAAACTCAATGCCCTGCTATCTATGTTATTGTACCAGCTACTGTATTTCCATGCTAAATGCCTCAATATGTGTTTCATACTATCTAGAAAGACAAGCTGTCATCTAGTTCTTGGAGGTGAACATTACACATTGACAGTTAACATGTATGAGAATGTAGTAGTGAAACCACATTTTAAGTAAGAAACTGCTCTAACCAAAAAACACACCAAGGTGAACAAGTGCATAAAAATCCTTAATAAGCAGTGGATATAAAACTGAAACTCATGTGGAGTTTTTTGTTGGATGACAGTTGCTGGTTTCAGTTTTATATCCACTTCTTGCTGAACGTGTTTGCCTTGGTGTGTTTTTTAGGTTATTAAAGTGTTGTGCACAGCTCCATTTTTCCTTTGATTAAGAAGCTGCTCTTCTAGATAAGATTTTTGCTTACCCAGAATACATTGCAGACATATGTAAAGCAGTTTCCAGTACATATCATGACATCATTTTGATGGTGTGGTTATAGAAAAAACTGGATAAACAGTGAAAACAAAAAATCAAACAAAACAATTTTCATTTGTTGCTTTAAGTCTACCTATACTGATAAAAATTCATGGAAATTTTTATAATCCCATAATCTATATATCAGAGCAAAATCAAACTACAGTATGCTTTAAGATGGTAAGCACAAATGACTTTTAGCATATCCACTGCTACAAAAATCATCTGACCTTATTCTTTTCTAGGTAGGTTCAATAAATTCAAAAAGTGAAGACTGTACAGTTTACTGTTAAATTTTTAAAAAATTAAAAGCTTTTGGGTTATTTCAGAAATAGTCACTTCAATATGTAGGGGACATAGAAATATCAGTCAGATAATCCAATGACAATACAGACTTTGTCTGAATATTGGCAAGAAATGTGAAGAAAGCTGACACGTCATATAATTGTTAGTCCAGGTCTTGAACATAAGCCCTGAAAAAGCTGAGTAGTATTACCATGGAAGGACCAATCAGAATTCTAAGGATAATCACCTTCTTTAAGATGAAAAATGTCTTGAAAAGAAGCAGTAGTGAGAAAGATAGCCCCAAGAGACCCTGAGGGCAAATTTGCTTGCAGAGAGAATGACAAGCAACTAATAAATGGTAGAAAATATTAACTACTTAAGTGGTCCTGGTGGTGACCTGCAAATTACAGGCTTGAGTGGGGAAAAAGCGGTCAAGAGCAAAAGCTGCAAGATTTCAAAAACCATGACCTCTTGAAGGGGTTTGACATTTCAGAGTAATTATAACCTGAGACTTTTGGAACCTGCATTACAGTTATTGAGAACAATTCTTTAAAAAACTAAAATGGAATTTAGACTAGTAAAAATGGCAATCTTAAGAAAGCAGAAAGAATAAAAAATATATTTATACCCAAATTTGAATGGGCACATTGCCCTAAAATGATGCTCAATACAAATTGCATACCTATTTGGAGCTTGGCAAACTTTTACTGGATACATCCAACCAGTCTTTAGGATAATGAGCATATTTGAACTTTCATGTTGCTCCATCATCTGTATTTTAACTGCCTTGGTAAGAAATGAAAGAAACAGCCCCATAAAATCTCAAAACCTGAGACAAATCATTGCAAGCAGTCTGACATTAAGCATGTCATGTAAGATGGATTTTTTATTACTGCTTTTCTTCTTAGTAAGTTTTGACTCATTTGTAATGATTTTGCTCTGCCCTGTCCTGATTATCTTATCTATGTCAAATCCAAAAAGGTTTTGCACAAGTAATAATATTGCCAACTATTTTGATGTATGTCCATCTGCATACAGAATAGCTTGCTACATTGAGCATGTTTATTCCTACTTTTTTATGCAGTAAAGTTTCACATTAGCTTTGATTGATGCATAATTAACTTTTTGTTTACAAACAAAAAAGACAGAACTGAGCAGCAAAAAAGCATTAAGAAACACAGCAACCCACTCGGATATGTGTTTTGGAATCTGTGATGGTGGTGTTTGTACTGGAATAAACTACTTTGTTTTTATCCAGATGACTTGAGTGTATTAACTGGTGAACTGTATGGTGAACTGTCTGCCTTTATTGGACCTAGCGAGTGTCATTGAGTGGGTTGCTGTGTTTCTTAACTTTTTGTTTAGTTTAATCCCTTAAGATACATATATTTGTCATTAAGACTACTCCTTGACTAGGCCAATTCCGCATGTTTCACCTGTCATAGCTACCCGATGCTTTTTGTTTTTGTTTACCTTGGTTACTGTCATGTTTTTATTTATTTGCTTTCTTCATTTACTGCATTTATTGTACACACTTTGATATATTTCCTATATTGCACTTGCCTTAAGTAACATTTCATGTGATTGTTACCAACATTCAGTTTCTCTTTCACATGTCCTAAGAGATTTATTGCATTATTTTGTTTATTTACCTACTTAAAATAAAATTTATATCTAGTTTATACCTTTACAGCATGATTTGCTACTTTTATTGCCATAGCTTATGGTCTAATTGTTCTGTTGAAGTCATCAAAAATACTTCACAACATAATCAAACAAATGATTCAAAAAGTACTGTGGTTGTACCTTCCAAGGATGAATTTAAATTTGTATCTAGTGGAAATTTATTGCAAATAAATAAACCACAAGTGTTAAGTGCTTTTAGTCTACTCTGTTAAAATTTCATCATAACTAAATGAACTGACTCCATTTTGGTTTAAATAGCCAGTGCAATCACATTGCAAATGAAATCAGACCACGAATGAAAACTTTCTCAAGTCATTCTTATAGTCATCTCAAAAAATGCTAAGATATCAGAACTTACTGCTAAAATTCAAAACATATAAAAAACTTTTTTGTGACATTAAAATACAACAATAGTAAAAAAATGTTCATAAGTAGTCAATTATATCCAATAAGTTGCAAGTTTAGTGTCTTTAATTGTAACACTCTTAGCAGAAATACATTCATTTAACCCTCTGAGAGACATTTAATAATAACTGCCAATGCAGTTTACAGTATTCCATTCTTTTCTCCCAGCTTCCACCTCTCCCAGAAATCTGTACCTTTTCCAAAATAAAAAAACATGAACTTTTTAAAATTAAACATACCTTTGCATATTTACTTAGGGTGTTTTTGTCCTTTTTTATTGTGTATATATATATATATATATATATATTTATATATATATATATATATATATATATATATATATATATATATATATATGTGTGTGTGTGTGTGTGTGTGTGTGTGTGTGTGTGTGTTCATAAATCCTAGTCCATATGCATGCATTGTCTCACCTATGCAAAACACAAGGCATGTAAGGCAAGATGTAAACCCCTCTGTCTAGTTATACAGTTGTATCTAGCCATGCGAAATAAAGTTTTCAAATAAGGGGGACAGTGATGTTTATACTATCATAAATAAATCTACATTGTGAGCAAGTCCCCGCACTTGTATACCCTAATTTTTTGTCAGTGTTTCCTGTTACTTCAATGGTCCAGTAACCATTTAAGATCTGTACTCTGTTTAAAGACCAAAGAAGGGACTTGCATGGGTAGATACAATTGTAAATGCATCTCAGACCCCAAGGTTAAATGACTTCATTTCTGTTAACAGCGTCTTACAATTAAATGCACTAAACATGTAACTTATTGCCTAGAACTGACTACTTTTTTTTTCTATGTTTGTATTTTAATGTCACAAAAGGTTTTTTATATGTTTAGGAATTTTAACAAGCAAGTTCTGATATTTTAACATTTTTGAGGTGACTATCTTAAGAATAGCCTAGGGAGGTTTTCATTTGTCATGTGATTACACTGGTTATTTAAGCAAAAATGGAGTCACTGTATGTAATTCTGATGACGTTCTTAGAACAAAAGTGCTTCATTATAGTGATACATTTATTTATATTCAATAATTTTCCACTGGATATGAATTCAAGCTGGTTCTTGGAAAACAAAACCACAGCATTTTTGGATTGTTCTGAATAAGTCTGAATATATTGGGAGAGAAGCACGTAACAATACACCAGGTGTGCCATTATTTCTCTCCTCTTTTGTGTCTTAATTTGGTTCTAAGACTATTACTACTCATGCTTGTGTAAGTTATTGCCTCTGTATTTATATTATTCTGTCACCATCTTACTCGTTGTGCAGTTTCATTTGTCTTATTACTGTAGGCTAGTTAGTCCCTCTCTAATCCACTGTGCTCTTCCCTACTCTTAGTCTTTGCCTGGCCTTCTTCCTAGGTTGTTACTGACAACATCTTTACCTGTGTCCTGATGTACTTGTGCTATACTATCCTTGTATCTGTGTCCTGATGTACTTGTGCTATACTATCCTTGTATCTGTGTCCTGATGTACTTGTGCTATACTATCCTTGTATCTGTGTCCTGATGTACTTGTGCTATACTATCCTTGTATCTGTGTCCTGATGTACTTGTGCTATACTATCCTTGTATCTGTGTCCTGATG